>NW_026728917.1:300000-475902 GCF_030272615.1 Cryptomeria japonica
GTCTCTACCTTAACCAACTTCACCTTACCATCTTCAACCATATCTCTGACAAAATGATACTAAACATCAATGTGCTTAGTCTGGGCATGAAATGCTGGGTTCTTAGTTAAATGCAGATCACACTCTGACTGTCACAGTAAAGTGTCACTATTTCTTGTTTTATTTGAATATTTTAACAAAGTCTCTTAACCCAAATGGATTCTTTACAAGCATGAGTAGCTACCATATACTCTTCTCTTGTAGTGGACAAAGAAACCACAACTTGCCGCTTACTCATCCTATTAATTGCACCGCCAAATAAAGTAAATACATAAGCAATGGTGGATCTTCTGCTATCAATATAACCTGCCCAATCTAAATCCACATATCCATGAATATCAAGGTAAATCACATCTCCAACCAAATTACCATGATAACAAAGAGAATACTTAGAGGTACCCTTCAAATATGTAAAGACTCTTTTGACTGCATCCCAATGAACTCTATCAGGATTAGAAATATGTTTGGAAAGAACTCCCACTTCTTGGGTAATGTTTGGTCTAGTACAAACCGTTGCATATATCAAACTTGCAATTGCACTCTGGTAAGGCACTCTACTCATTTCTTTCATCTCTGATGGAGATGTAGGACAATCTAAAATAGATAATTTCATTCAAACTATGAAGGGAACACATAATGGTCTACAATCCTGCATGTTGAACCTCTGTAAAACTGAATTCACATACTTACTCTGCCCTAGCCATAGCTTTATGTTCACTCTATCTCTTCTAATTTACATCCCAACAATGTTTTTCGCTGCACCAAGATTATACATTTAAAATTTAGCAGCAAGCTGAGAATTCAATTCTGAAATCATACATTTTCCTTTACCAATGAATAACATATCATCAACATATAATGCAATGTACAAGAAATGATCACCATTAGATTTATAAAAGACATAGTGATCTGATTTAGAATGCTCAGATCTTAAAATCAACACATTTGTATTAAATTTTTGGTGCCACATCCCAGGACTCTGTTTGAGGCCATACAATGATTTCTTCAATTTATAGACCAAATTACTTTTACCTTTCACCACATAGTGCTCTAGTTGTGTCATATAAATACCTTCCTCTAAATCACCATGAAGGAAAGTAATTTTCACATCCATTTGCTCGACCTCTAAATTACAAGAAGTAGTAATAGAAAGCAAAAATCTAATGGATGTCATTTTTACAACAGGAGAAAATATCTCACCATAATCAATACCCTCAACCTAAGAGTAATCTTTTGTAACCAACCTTACTTTATACTTCTCAATGCTTCCATCTGAACCAATATTTTTCTTGAACACGCATTTGCAACCAACAGGCTTTCGTCCTTTAGACAATGGTACAAGATCCCATTCATCATTTTTTTTCAAAGCTTTCATTTCTTCTTCCATAGCATTCTTCCAAGATTCTGCATCATTCCTACCTAATGCCTCTTCTAAAGAAATAGGTTCATCCACATTAGTATTCAAAACAAAAATACATCTCCAATCATTAGGTGAATACCTTTTAGTTGGTTGTCTATGTCATGTACACCTTTGAACAAGCCAAGTTGGAGGTTCTTCCTCATCTTCTAAAGATTCAGATCTAGATGAGCTCTCCTCAACTTCTTTCCTATCAAGTTGACTCAATTCAACTCTTTTAGGCATAGAAGGGAATTGAATCATATCTTCCTGTTTAGTCTATTATGGTTGCAATGTAGCAAAAGGAGACTTAATTTCTCTAAAAATAACACTTTTACTATTAATTACCTTTTATGCAACAAGGTCGCAAAGGTTGTATCCTTTTACACCATAACTATAACTGATGAAGATACATTTCACAACCTTCTCCTCCAACTTCGTACACTTCTCTTTTGGCACATGAGCATATGCCTCGCAACTAAAACCTCTAAGATGTCTCAAAGAAGGCTTGTGACCTGACCATGCTTCCATAGGCATTTTATCAACAAGAGTTGATGTAGTAGACCGTTAATCAAGTAGCAAGCAATGACAATTGCTTCAGCCCAAATTTTTAATTTTAGGCCAGCACAACTCAGCATACTCCTAGCCCTCTCCATCAATATCTTGTTCATTTTTTCTGCAACTCCATTCTGTTGTAGAGAATACAGATTTATAATTTTTATGGAATCTATCAAAATCATTAGAGAAAATTAACCACCATTATCAATCTTCAAACATTTAATTTTTTTTTCTAGTTTACAATTCGACCATTTCTTTAAATTATTTAAAACGATTGAAAACTTTAGATTTACTCTTTAGTAAGTATACCCCTGTCCTACTAAAATCATCAAAAAAATAAACATAAGCAAAGAACAAAGCAAGATGCCACATTTCTCCTCTTTGTCCATCTTAACACCAATGGATACCAATATGTGAATTATAAACAAAAATTAACTATAAATAGTAACATCATGTAAATGCCAAGTTGAGACACCATTTTTCCAACAATTATATCCCAAAACTCTTGATAAAATTCTATAGGGAACCCATCTAGGCTAGGGAATTTTCCCCTTCTTCAAGAGAAACACAATTTTTCCACTCTCAAGAAGAGAGATAGTTCTAAGGAGATCCTCATTCATTGCATCACTAGTAATGGCAGGAATACTATCAAGCACAAACCCTTCCTATACATTGGCCAAAATAGAGTCCTCTTTTAACAATTCTGCAAAAACTCTAATGGCTTCCTCAACAATCTCTTTGTAAGAAGGAATAGGAACTCCCTTAGAGGAAAGAAGAGAATAAAATGAATTTCCTTGGACCTCTTGCCCTTAACTGAATTGTGAAATAAAACCATTAGGCGTCAAAAATATTGAAAAATAAATTAGTATATATAAAATATATAATATAGTTATCAACTGTAAAGAATCCAAAGCTGAAGTAATATACTAAGAACACCATAATAAAATTCATCAATTTTTGTTCCAAGGCTTACTGCGTCTTTGTACGCGTCAGGATCGATCCCTTTCTTGGCCTCTTCATACTCAGTTGCCATAGATTTTTTTTTACATTGCTACCTTCAGCGCTATCAAATATGCTTTATTATAATGTCATCAAATAATTCAACCTACAGTATGATCTATAGCAAATTTCTGTGTTTCAACCTTCAACACTAGTATTATGTCGTGTCTACAGAGGGAATACCCGTCCAAAAGGCGTGGAAGAAATAAGACTATGAGGAGATTCCATCGACAAGATAAATCTCACGACTGTGACACTGCCAAAATAGTGGTAATGTGAGTCTCGTTGCCTTCTCATAGAACTTTTTAACCTTTTTTTTTCAAATAGTAGCTACCTGAAGTGACCTTTCACTTTTTTTTTGCTATTCACGCTCAGTTGCCATGAAATTTCTTTTCTATTGCCATGAAGTTTTATTTTTCTACTACATTTATACTCTAAAAAATTTGCAGGTTAGTGACGACTCTTAGCTTTATCTAACCTACCGACCCTTAGATTCAAGATAATTTTTTTTCTAGGGTGATTGATCATTCTGCTAGGCTCTTGACGATAGTCTTGAACATCTGTTTACACAATATTAAATAATGTGATTACAAAGTATTATGCTGTGAAATGGATGCGGCTCCACATATTGCAATAATAGACTTTCTTTAAACATAAAGAGAAAAATGGACATCAAGTCTAAAAGGCGTGGAAAATATATGACAGAAAGAAGTGTCCATCGTCAACATTAACCCCATGACTACGACCTCGCGAAAGAGTGCCAACACTAAAGTGATTAATCGTTCTGTTTGTCTATTCGTGGTTAGTTGACATGACATCTTTCTTTCGTCATTTTCTAAGGCTGGTCAAGATGCTTCCTTATAATATCAGTGAATAATGTGACATAAACTATTCTGTTGTGAAATGGATACGGCTCTACACATTAGAATGCATCCTCACTTTAAAGTAGAAAAATGGGCATAGCTGTTAAAAAAGACATGAAATGACAATATGACAGAAAGGTGATTCTCTTGAAGAAATTGATTTCATGGCTGTCAGTTTTTGGAAGTGGAGTAAATTGTTTTGAAAATGAATAATAGCTTTATTGTATTTAATAAATTAAAAAGAGAACAATATGACATATTTCCAATGTTTTAGTCAGGTTGCATTTATGTTAGGAACAATCAAGGACTAACTTCTTTTCTTACAATGAACAATAGTCAAAGAAGCATCAACATTACTCGTAAAACATTTCAGAGTAGTGGAGTAGGCACCTTCAAAGCAGACAAATGAACTTTTCTAATCATCACATTATTTTGAAAAGGGAGTCTTGTCATCAAAAGATAGAGAATAAAGAACCACCAAAAGGATAGGACATAAATTAACATATATATGTTATGTTCGATGCAATGTTGTGATTATTTTGAGGAAATATTTTGATACATGTATCTTATGTACAATGGTGAAATTTTATTTGGAGTTGAAATTATTCCCATATCCTTCTATCTACCTATTACACACATTTATTCCCATGAATAGTTACCCAACCTTATATGTGCATGCTGCCATACATTTTGTTTATATTTAAGAAGTTATGACGCTCACCCTTACAAAAAAATCTCATCTAGTTCTTACTTGTCTAGATCTAATCATTTGATTGTGTAAGATTATTTTTCTAGTCACATGATTGACCACAAAATTCGGCACCTAAGCCTCATATTTAAAAATTAATAAATATAATTAATTTTCACCAAATAATCCTTTTTACTTTCACCTAGAGTTGAAAAAAAAAAGAAGCTTACATCATTAGGTGTTATGAGTTACAATTTAATGAAATTTAGTTTTATTTATTCCATATTTGTCATCTTTCAAGAATCCTCTCTCATTGTCTAGTATTAAAGTAGAATAAATAGTGAAACATTTAGATTTAATAAATGAAAAAGAATAACAAACTTGTAATTGATAGCCCTTGCTTGCTATCATCAATATTTGTACATTTTCTAGGGATTTAATTAAGGAAATTTATCTCTTAAAGACATAATAAAGATCATTCAAGTTATTTCAAACTATTGATAGTCTCGAGATGTTTAAGAAGATAAGACTAGATTGAGTTTCACCTAGAGGGAAGCAAAATGTTTGTCAAGCCATAAGAATATAAAGATTTCATGATCACAAATTCGACCCATAATTCTAATCTTTAACTTTATAGAACAAAGGATTAATATAGAATTTGAGACCATATTTATGAAGAGAGATTGCCTTTCTAAATTACAAAGATAAAATAATCTAGAATCTTCATTAGAAATCAAAATTAGTTAATCAAAATATTACATACCCTTATTCATGATATGTATTTCTAAATATAATAGATATAGTTATCAATTTTCTATTACCCACCTATCTTTAATTAATTCAAACTAAGGGGACATTTTGATAAGTAATGTTCTCTTTTGTTCTCAAATTTCACTTGTAAGATACAAGCTACCAATGGGACATTTGTTTTTCTATTTTGTAGGTTCTCATGATGAGAGCATGTTGAAAGTATATAGTTAAATTATTATTTAAGTTATCATGTCTTAATAGGGTTGATTACTTATATGGACACATCAACTTCATATAATCTATATCTAATTAGATATCAAATTTACATGAACATTTTTGAGTGCTATAATATTTTTGATGCATGATCAATTAGGATTCAGACACAATTCAATGTAACGGAAAATATAATTATGAAACTAGCATATATATGTTATTTTCTATGCAATATTGTGAATATTTTTAGGAAATGCTTGGATACATATATCTTATGAACAATACTGCAATATTGTATGGAATTTTGACTATTCTCCTATCCTTAGGTATATTAATATACATATGCATTCCCATGAATAGTTACCTAATTTTATATGCGCACACTACCATACATTATACTTATCTAAGAAGTTATGACACTTATCCACACACGAACTCTCATCTAGTTCTTTTTTCCTTAGATCTAGTCATTTGATTGTCTAGGATCATTTCTATAGTCACATGATTGACCACATAATTACACACCTTAGCCTCATATTTAAACAAAAATAAATAAATAAATTACCAACTAATGCTCTTTACCTTCCCCATCTAGAGTTGCAAAAGTACAAGCTTGGATGATCAGATGTTTTGTGTTACTGTGTTACCTATTAATTTTTATGTTTACAAATGATTTTTGTTGGATTTTTTGGTTTCATATTTATAAATGTAAATTTAGGTTAGTCAAATGTTCATATTTCTTACTTAGTTGAGCAATCTCCTATTTTATTCGTAAAAGTTCACTTGTGAGATGGAAGCTATTCATGGAATATTTTTCTTCTATCTTTTAGGCTCTCATAAGGAATGCATTTTTAATGATGTACTTGTATGATCATGTCTAGATAAGGTCCCTTACTTTATATGGACCCACCCTCTTTTGTAATGAAGAGAGATTGCATTTCCAAATACAAAGGCAAAATAATCTATCCATTCATCAAGAACCCACAATCTTCAATCAAAAGACTAAACACCCTTATACACTTTATTTGTTTTCAAGAATCATAAATATAATCATTTAAATATAAAAATAATTTACAAAAATATTATTGACAGTAAATCTAACATTCAACTTGAAGCATACACATATCAAATCAGCTCTAAGCACGCAAGTATCTGATTTGAACACAGATGTAGATACTTTGTACACTTCTAATAATATGAAAACATTTAATATTATAAGACATAGTTGAATACGATCAAAGTCATGTAGAAATAAGAAGCTGCAACACTGTATCAGACTTGCAAAAGCAACTTTCCCAAACCTTATTTATCGTTCTCATTGCTATGGTAGTATAGGATAGCAAGCCACTTGGTTTTGGACCGGCGCACCAAGTCCAAAAGCCCCCATCTTTCTAATTTTATCCACACGTATTCCCCCAGACGGTCAGAAAGAAAAGGAAGTAGACCGTTCAGGTGGTTAAACCTAGCCTTCTTCACTGTAAACTTTGCAGCCATGTAGAAAAAAGTGAAATTACCACAGAAGCAGATGATCAAGCACGCCCCAAGAATGAACCAAGCCAGCTCGGGATTCATGTTGGAAAGCATGGCATACACTGCAAGCATGAAGCCATAGGCCGTAAAGGCAAACGTGGCACAAACCAATAGGTTGGTAATACAGAGGAACAATACCTTATTTCCCGTGGTAATAGGTGTACTCATCTGCCACATCAGCACCACTAAGAGCGACAGAAAGAATGCCACACAATCAAAGATGAGAAAAACCTTGAAGGAGGCCAACGGAAGCAGAATCGGCGAACCTAAACTCTTGTCTGAGCCAGTTCCAGGCGCAGGCGCAGGCGAAATTCCCGATCCCTTTGAGTCCCCATTTCCATTCCCATCGTCCGTCACGAAACTGCCCGGAGCAGTGAAAGCTGCCGTAAATGACATTGTCGCTAATAGAACTGCCACCACTAGTTCTGTGTTGCGCCTGTCCTCATATGTTTTGTCCACCATCTCAACAGCAACCTCATGTTTCTCTGCACTCACCTTTGGAGCGCTGTACAAGAATGGCTTGCGATTGGAAGGATAACTGGCCAGAACTGAAATTATCTTGTCAGATTCGTGATAGTGCGTGTTCTCTCTCACGATATCAAAGGCCGTTAAGCCTGCCTTGTTGACAGCAAACTTGTTTATCCCCGCTATACAAAGCAACGACTTCACCATCTGAAAAATGCAAACTCAAATAAGTTCATAAAAATTAAATGATCTATTGGAACTAACTATGCATAAAGATTTCTTCTACGGAAGTTCTTGCCGTGATGATTTTAATTTCTGTCTTCAGTAGAAATACTTTCAGTAATTTGACTCTATATATAGACGAGATTAGATTAAGAATCTACACAAACCCAAAACTTATATAGCTGTACACAGTAATTGGTTGAAAGAACAAACTTCAGCAGTGACAAACAGAGGTTTGTATAAAAAGAGACTTACATTCAAGTCTTTTTTCTTTGCTGCAATATGCAGTGGTGTGTCTCCTTCACTTATCCTCGAAAAAGGAGATTTCATTTCACCCGCATCTGTGTTTCCTCCACTTTTCACGGGCTCATCTTTTGGATCTTTCTTTTCAGCCGGATCTGTCTTTCCTCCACTTCGCAGAGGCTCTTCATGTGGAGGTTTGTCAAGTCCCTTGTTGACCAAGTATGATAAGCCTACCTCTTCGTTCAGGTAATCAACAATTCGCACTTGCCTAACTAGGGCAGCTAAGTGCAGAACGTTCATTCCACAACTATTCCGTATTTCGACAGCGTCTGGCCTCTCATTTATCAACTCTTGTACTGCTTCCAGATGACCCAATTTCGCTGCCACACAGATGGGAGTTTCTTGGCTGTCATTAACCCAATAACACAGTTCGGCCTCAAATTTTATTAACTTCTTTATTATATGCACGTAGTTTCTTTCAACAGCTATATGCAGAGCTGTGTTGCCAAGTTCGTCCTTACGTTGGATTAACTGCTTCGCATCTGATAAATTTAGTATATGATCAACTAGATCTGTAAAAGAAGCATCCAAAATCATTGCCTTAAGTTAGATAAGATGTTCTTCAAGAAGGGCCAAGGGTAAGAGAATGCCTAATTTACCTTTGTTGAAGCGATACAGACCTCAACTAATATAACAACATAAATACAGAATTCAACTAAATACACGAAGAAGTAAAGAAGAACTCATTGGTTATCAACTGTAAACGAACAGAAGCTGAAGTAAAATAGAAACAACATAATCAAACGACTTGAAAAAATAGAAAGAACTGAAACATGATAGACAATCATCCTCGTGTTATTTAAGATAAAGAAAAAATTGGGGACAAAATGATATTTGTCTTGAACCGTTAAATTAGGAGATGCTTAGCAGATACTTTTACAAACTTATAGGCAAAGAAATCCTAAAATCGAAATAAAATAACCTGAATCTCCTCTGTTTACTGCAACAGATAAACAGTTCCTCTTGTGCACCGTACTTTCGAGTAAGCTCGACGGAGATGCGTCAAATATTGCCTTCACTGTCTCTAAATTGCCGCTTTCGTAGGCTTTGAACAAAGCTGTTTCATCAAGCTTATTGCGGAGATCCACACCACTTTCTGGTTGTTGGAGTAGAATCTTCACAACGTTGGAGAAACCTCCCTGCGCAGCCAAGTGTAACGCAGTATCCTTTTCGGCATTGGTAGCATTCACAAGCAGAGGCTTCACTTCGGGATCGGTTTCCTTCAGAAGTTGACGATTGAGTTGCAGGAGCTGTTGAATGAAGTGTAGATTTCCTACACTAGCAGCCAAATGGAGAAGAGTATTTTCCCCTCCAGGTGTAATATTGTTGAGAGCTGCTTTAAGTTGGGAACTCAGTTGTTGATCGATCCTTAAACGCGTTACCGCAGCTTTGAAGGCGTCAGGATCGATCCTTCCGCCGAGTTGTTGACCCTCAGTGGCCATGCTAAATATCTGCCGTTACAGCCTTCAACACCAAGGCACGCTTCTTTGTAATAGGATTGAATAATACTACATTCAGTATTATGCCAGAAACTACATAATAGAATATGTGGTCTCAGTTTTTCCACAAGGGAAACATTAAAAATACAAGTATCCACATCTTACACTTCAGGGTTTCCACAACTTTAGTTGGAATCTCACTTTTTCTTTCGTTGGAACAGATACAACATTTTGACCTTGACTGGGTGCAAATAACCAGTGTTAATTAGCTTTGATTGGGTGCCAAGTAATTACTCTAGTTTGGTGCGAATAATATGACTATGGGGTGTTCTGCTAGAACATTATTTTTTTAATACTTGAAGTGATCCTACACGTCAAAATTACTACAACTTTTTCATAGTTGGAATGTCTATTTTTCTTAGATGAAAGTGTACATTGAAATCAAATACAAATTTTTTTTATCATTTATAATTTAATAATTTATTCTATGTGAAATATGTACACATTTTATTTAATGTTGAGTTTATTTCAGTGGATTAGATAATTATTTAATATAGTTATATTTCAATAAACGATATAACTGTTGTTTAAATTAATTTCTTTCTTTTCATTCTATCATTCTTATTCAATTACATATATTTTCATACATTGCACATTATGTTGTCTTTATTTACACACATTTTTATACATGTACCATTTACTATAACCGATGCACTGCAAAATAGGATGTTAGGAACACAAACAAAAGACTCAAGAATCAACTGTTAGTGTTAGTATCATAAACGAAATACGATCCTAAGCAAGCATATGAAGAGAGATCAAACATTTAATGGAAAGTATGCAAAAACAAAAGAAAGACACAAGACCCTTCCAAATGCTTGCCAACATGTTCATAGTAGCTTCTCCCTTGTTCCTCTCCTCTCCAAGTTCCACATGAGTGTAGCCCTTAGCTCTTTGCACTACTATGGAAGTCTTATGGAGATTCAAGATTTATGAAAAATGATTTAAAATATGCAAATGCAAGCGAAATATGAGAAAGCCTAATTAAGCTATCTTGGTTTTAACCAAAATAACAATGTAGATTAGATGACTCCTAAAATGATCTCTTAAATTTCACTATAGATTAGATGCATACAAGATTTCTGGATCTGAATTATGAAGGAATGGGCTCTATTTATAGGAAAAATAGGGCAATGGATGGTTGAGATTAAGTAATCTCAACAAGGGTCAAGATAGAAAGATTTATGATCCATGTGAGGGCTTTCAACCCAATCCCAGGATGACAAATGCCAACATGAGATGGCTTGAGAGGAGAGGGAAGAAGCATTAAATGCTTGAAATGACATGAAGGTTAGGTTAGGAGTTAAGGTTAAGCTTGAGTTGAATGAATAAAGTCGCTATCCAATGAATAATGCCTTTATCCAATGGCTAAACTCTTGTACAAGAGTTAGTGGGTGAGTTGAGTTAACCATTAATGCTTGAAGAGACCCATGAGTCAAAAGGATGGTTAAGTTAGAGGAAAGTCTCTAACCATGTGGGTGAGTTGAGTTAAGCATTAATGGTCATGTAAGAGCCATTAATGGTTTGGAATACTTTAGGCGTTAACCTGTTGAATACATAAAGCCTTTAATGCTTTTCAAAGACTTTGAGGCTTTGAGAAGTGACTTCAAGTTGCCTAGGAATGTGACAATATTTAGGAAATGGATTAGGCAAATTAGGAATGGTTTAGAAGAATTTAGAAAGTGGTTAGAATTGTCTAGAAGGGGATTTAAGATGTAAGTGGGTTTGGTGGGTGAGGGAAAATAGGATTTTAATTAAAATAAAATTCATTTATTTCAACTAAATAGGTGCAACTTGCATTTGTAGGAGAATGCAAGTGGGGGGAGGGGGGGAGTAGTTTAAGGATTTAAATAAATATTTTATTATTTATTTAAAAGAGGAAAGAGGGTTAAATTCAATAAATATGTTTTATTCATTTAATTCCTTAAGAATGTAGCTTAATTAATATTTAAATAAATTGAATAATTTATTTAATTAATAGGAGAAGAGGCTGAGGATGAATTAATTAAATTTTAATTTAATTAACTGATTATTAATAGTTAAATAATCAAATAAATAGTAAATATTCATTTAATTAAATGGACAGATTTATGTGACTACTTTTGCCCCTCTTTGAGACGGTGCGGTTTATCACATCGTTTCAAAGAAAGAAAAATAGGTGTGAAGAAATATGCCCCATAAATGTTAATTTAGTGGGTGCTATGTCCCCTCGACAGATGGGCTAAAAAATTTCAAAAAATCGGGTGATCTCTCGAAAAAGAACAAGAAGTTGAGGGGAGGTAGAATACAAGAAATTAGCAATAACGGTGAAATGATGGGAGAAAAATGGGGGTAAAATGAGGAAATGAGAGACGTTGGAAGTTTAGAGGGACCACAACAGTAAGCGGGGTGAATTAGGGTTAGGGCTGGATGGTATATATGGGGGGGAAGGGGAAAAAATAGGCTCATTTGCACCTATCTCCTTGGCAGTTTAGAGCTCTGATAGGGAATTTTTGGTGAAGGAGTGAGCAACGATCATCATGCCTATGCCTATAGAAGATCACCGGCTAGAGTGGATCTGTCGATTCCAACAGCCAGACAACTACAAACCAGCTATACACAAATTTTGAATTTTGTGTTTTGTGCATTTTTGGCATGTTTTTTCAGGCATCAAAGTCCAATCAAGATAATAGCGCTAAAACCATGTTTTAATGCTATTGTCGCCTAGAATAGCACTATTATGCCGCAATGGTGCTATTGTATAGTAGTTGTAGCGCTTGTGTTAGGTTTAGTGCTTTCATTACATAGTAGTAGTGGTATTGTAGTATTAGCACGTTTGTATGTTTGTTGTAGTGCTGTTGTTATTGAATAGCATTGTTGTGTAGTTAATTTAGCGTGTTTGATTGTTTAGCACTTTTGTGCACAAATTGTGGCGCTATTGTGAGCAGAATAGCACTATTGTGATAAAAATTCCCCAGTGTTAGAGAACATAGCCTGATGTCTCAGTTGATTGTTTGATTGGTTGTTTTGGTGAATTATAGCAGCCCCCTTGAGACTAGGTCATTATGATAAATGTCTGTTGTAGTCTAGGATTGCCATAATCGATTACCTATTGAGACCCGAAGATACTTGATCAAAGTATCTGTTGATAGTCTAGGTTGAAAACTTAAGAAAGTTTGTACCAAAACAACTAATGTTTGTTGATGTGTGTAAGAGGACGTGCCTGTTCTACAGATGCCGGAGCAGCATCCTGCCACATAGCAGCTGACAGAGGCAGACAGATTCTGCGTCGCTGCGACTAGTTTGTACGATATGATCTATCGTCCCGTGATTCGGATGAATTGCGGACTGATGACAGCACTGGCCGAGCATTGGCATAGTGAGATATGTACCTTCTACCTGGCGATGGGAGAGATGACAGTGATGCTAGAGGATGTGTGGAGGATACTACACATCCTGATTAGAGGGGAGCTGGTGACCTATGATCAAGCATTAGGGACGACGACGGTGTAGAGAATATTTGCTGATGATGTTTATATTGAGGATGACTTTGTATCCTAGGAGGACATAGTAGCATTGTATGAGCCTTTACCAATAGTTTTATCCAGGATCGTCGGGGGTTTGGTGTGCCCCGACTGACGTTCACATGGACTAGCCGTTGGTTGGGACCAGGTGATTGAGAAGATGATGACTGAGAGGACCCACTATGCCTGGGGACCATGTGTGCTAGCACATATTTATAGGGAGCTACACGAGGTGGTGTACCGAGAGAAGAGATCACTAGCAGTAGGGATCACATTACTACACATCTGGGCTTGGGAGCACTTGCCAGTCACACGAACAGTCTACTTGATATTTAGGGTGATATATCAGCCCTATGTTTATATGTATGGAGGGATGATGAGCCAGCCCCATCTGAGGAAGTTGGATTTTTTGTGACGGGCTTTAGATGACCTAGATACAGTGATATGGAGGTTGTATATCGAGTGTGAGCCTTGGGAGGATGATGCAGAAGTGCTACTGTATGTATTTATGACACACTTTTTGATTGGGCGCACATCCTACCTTATAGAGAGACAGGTGCCAGGGAGAGTGATGAGGCAGTTTTGACGGAGGTAGGGATTGTCGAGAGGCTCAGGGGAGTATGCATGGGTAGTACGGGAGAGATTTTAGTGGGGACCAATGTTACCATATGATCAGGCCTTGATAGAGTTCCAGAATTTACAGGCGAGACCAGGGCATATGAGGCCTGAGATTGTCGATGCAGGGGTGACAGAGGAGTACACACAGTATCATACTGCACATCTGATTATATAGATTTCAGATCCGATCGAGCCTATACCACCTTTTGAGGATGAGAGGAGATGATAAAGGAGGAAGAGAGGAGGTCGAGGAGTAGGAGGAGGAGATGGAGGTGGTGGAGGAGGATTTGGTGGAGCAGGAAAAGGTGGAGGAGGAGATGGAGGTGGTGGAGTATTTGGTGGAGCAGGAGGAGGTGGAGGACGAGGAGGATTTGGTGGTGGAGGGGGATTTGGAGGTGGAGGTGGTGGAGGAGGATGATTACAGAGGAGAGGTAGAGGGGGAGAGTCGTTGCGACTATCACAGGGTCCACTGATACGAGGGGCTGCCAAAGAAGGAGGTAGGGATATTGGTGGGGGTGTAGTGCCTATGGAGATGGGAGAGGGAGCCATAGGTGGAGGAGAGGTTCCTATGGAGATGGGAGGGGGAGAGATAGGTGGAGGAGATGGAGATGTATGGGAGTATATGATTTTACACTCACAGACTCGGTTAGAGGATAGCGAGGCAGAGATTGCAGCTAGAGATGTCCAACTATTTGCATGGGAGGTGGAGCTGACTGTAGTGAGGAAAGAGAGAGATGATCTGGTGGACAGGTTGAGGGAGGTGCAGGATAGAGTCCAAGTCTTGGAGGGAGCATAGGCATAGGGTCCAACTGAGGTGGTGTTGAGGGAGATGTGACAGGCAAGTGGAGAGATTGACTATTGGTGGGGAATATATGAGCTGGTTGTGCCAGTTAGTCAGCAAGCACTGAGCTATTCTAAGATGCGGTGGGCAAGATCAAAGTGGTCACAGAGGGCTCAGAGAAGTGGGGGTGTTATGGGTCCTCCTCAGTGAGGTGGTGGGGGAGGAGTAGGGGGTAGTCGTGGTGCAGCATCTGGCCAGAGTGCCATTTGAGATATTTTAGGTACTTGTTACATTATTATTTTGGACTGTGACTTGGATGGATTTTGGTAGTCGATATATTTTGACATCATTGTACTATGATACATGTAATCTTTTTTTTTAATGTGATATATGAAGAGATCCCATGCTTTGATATTATATGCATATGTATGATGACACGTATATTGTTGATACAGGATGATGATTATGAGTTATGCTTAGATTCATGCTATGGATGATTTGATTACTATATATACATGGTGATGATATGATTTCTAGATGCATGCTATGGATGATTTGTCTAATTATGTGGATGCAGGTAGAAGATGGACGATGCTTGTGGTAATGATGTTAATTATGATGTAATGATGATGATGTATGCAAAAATAATGAGTTGAAATAATGCATAATGATGTTTGTGATAGATAATACTTGTTCATTTTTTATGATATGATATGAGTAAATGATGCATGTTGTAAGATGAATCTAAGTGAATCAAATGTGTATGCAAATGTGATGTATGAATGCACTTTAAATGGATGAACAAATGTTGATACAAATGTTTATGTATGAATGCACTTAAATGAATGTATCTAAATGATGTAATGTTTATGAGATGTATTTAAAATTAATCTAAATGACTAAAATGATTCAAAACATAACTAAGTGATAAATGAGATTGAAATGATAATGCAAATAAATGCAAATAGGGGATAAAGAATAATGAATAACTGCACCTTAATGCAATTAAAGGATAATGAATAACTGCACCTTAGTGCAATTGGAGGATAATGCATGCATCTCATGAATCTAGATGAAACAAAATGGGGAAAAATGCACCTATGAAATGAATTCTAAATGAACTTAAAGGATGATGAAAGGAATGCATATTTAAAATGAATGCACTACATGGATGAATGAATGTTCTTTATAACAAATTCACTTAAATGAAATGCAACTAAATTATAGTTGTAGACACCTAAAATTGTTTAGTCTAATTAAATAAATATCTTTATTTATTTAATTATTTTAAGCCTAATTCTTCTATTAATTAAATAAATCTTTATTTATTTAACTAATTCATTTATCCTCTTTTAGCCTTATTTCTCATTTAAATAAATACTTTTATTTATTTAAATTATCCTTTTCCTAAATTAAATAGATATCTTATTTATTTAATTGATCCCACTTCCTCTATTAATTAAATAAATCTTTATTTATTTAATTAATTCATTAACCTTTTCTACCCATGACACATGTCATTCATCTCTTAATTCCTACACTACCTACCCTTTCATTATTTTCTTATTTTCTCTACCTACCCTCTAATCCTAGCTGACTATTTATCTCTTACACCTCCAATCTTATCCCTCCATTTCCTACAGTGTCTTCTATATAAGAGGACACTTCCTTCATTATCAACCCTGATTAGTTGACTTCTCAACTACATTACACTTTCAAACTTGCATATGCGATCAAGCCTACTTTCAACCACATTTCCGTTCTTTGTTGAGCTCTTGTGCACATATAAAATCTAAGAGCAAATATATCAAGCAAGATAAATGGAGATAGGAAGAATGGAGATCTAAACCCTATTGGACATGTGATGGTATAATCTTTGTGATTTCATTTGATTTGCATTGTCTTAGGTAATCTTCATAAGTTATGGTGGATCTTTGTTGTTGTTAGGCTAGGGTTTTGTGGTTGAATTCATTTAGTCTTTCAATATTGTTGTTTTCCATTTTCACCATATACATTTTGGCACGCCCCATGGGACATAGATTTTTGTTAGATCTATGTTTTTTGCAGGTTTTTCTAACCCTATATTGCTGTTTTGTAAAACAATTTGGAGAAAACCTTGTGCAGCTAGGGTTTTGGACACAAAATCAAGATCTTGGAGAGATTTGATCCTATCTCACAAACGTATTAGAATTTTTGCACAGAATTTTATTGGCAAGTTGAAGACAGTATCAATAGATTTCAATCCAAAATTTAGAATTTTTGGAGCACATTTTCATTTTCTATGAATTTTTTATGATTTTTCATAAACAATTAATTTTGAGAGCAAATCAGTGAATTGTTCGGGTTTTCTTACATTTTTGGAAATATCTCATAATTATACACAACATCTGTTCTTTGTGATTTTAATTTTGATGCAAAAAAATTCTTAAAAAATCAGATCTTTAAAGATCCATTCCCAAAACATGACAAGGAAAAAGCTAAAGCCATAGATGAGCAAACCAACTATACCAAAGAATCCTATAACTATGATTCAATTGTTGATCACATTTCAATGGACAATTATGTCTCTACCATTATCATCAAGGACAAAACGCATGAGAATTCTACCCAAAGACCCAAGGTTGTCCTGAAAGGAATTAGATCTTCTTCCGAACCTACCTCTTAGTGTAATGTTACAACTCATCGAGGAAAATTCACTTTACAAGGTGCTCCAGCTAAAAAGACTACTTCCTTATCAACCAAACTTGAGTATGACCTTGTAGAACAGTTAGGGAAGAAACCCACACCTATCTCCATCCTTGAACTTTTACGCATATCCCCTGCACATAAGGCCATTCTTGACAAAACCTTGAGAGACACTTCCATCCCTATTGATCTAAACATGGACCAGTTTCAATCCTTGGTGGGATACCTTTCTGTTCCACACTCCCTTACATTCACAGAAGCTGATGACGCCTCTGTGAGCCAACCACATAATGCACCTTTACACATTGAAACCTTCCTACATAAACATTGAATAAAGCGAGTCTTGATAGATGGAGGAGCAGGTCTAAACATTTGTACATTGAGCACTATCAAACAATTGGGATATTCTGATAAAGCTGTGAATTCTACAAACAAAATTACCATCAAAGCATATGATGATGAAGAGCATTCATCCAAAGGCATAGTCACTTTACCTCTTAGAGTTGGGCCAATTACAAAAGATGAGGTTTGTCAAGTCCTTGACCTCGATCTCACATACAACATATTGCTAGGACGTCCATGGATTCATGAGATGAGCGCATTACCATCTACATACCATCGATGTATCAAGTTTTCACACAATGGAGTTGAAGTTATCATCAAAGCTGATCCTAACCCATTCATATATTGCAACAATCTATGACCTAGATCAGAAATAACAATCCCAATCAATTTAGAGGCTATTCCTTCATCAACTTATGTGGATCCAGAATCATTAAAGGCTTCTACATCCAAACAAATAGAGCTAAAAGAAAAATTCAAGATTAAAGACATGAGATGTGGTGAGTATATCTGTCATGCTGATCAACTCCCACTATCTCCTAAGACATTCAGTCGACAGGAACAACCTACAAAAAATTTGCAATGCCAAGGAATTGGGTGTGAACCACCTAGTGTTGTGGCTACTATGTTTGAATGCAAATCACCTCTAGTGCTGCAAGCAGCTCTTGATATCAATAGTCCTAAGAGTGGTTCCAACAAAGAATCTATTGAGCATATCACCAACCCTCTTGATAACTCACATAGCTTTACCATATCATCCACTTATTCCATTTCCAGTCCTCTCCCAGACTTGGATCAACAAGAATTACAAAAGCCCTTACTAATTGGGGATGAAAAATTAAGCCTTGAAAAGAAAAAACTAAAAGTGAAAACTAAAGAAAAGTCTTTTAGTTCAAATCAAAATCAAAAGCTATTGGACTCTGAAAAAATCAAGGTCAAGGATAAAAATCCTATGAAAGAAAAAGAACAAGAGTTGATCTCCCCTAATATCAAAATAACTGGGGGCAAAAGTTCTACAATTTTAAGTCAAAAAGCATACTTGTTGATCTGAAGTCTCTATCATGTCATGATACTTTCACTTCTTTTCACAAGCATAAGCCTTCATCACTCATCCACTTGTTCCACACATTCTTTCCCTTCTAGCAATACATCATGGACCTTTAAGGGAGCTTCCTTGAGGGACTTTGTTATCAGGGATGCTGAAACTTCTTTAGGTGATTGTGGTATTGTTGCCTTTAAAAAAGAATCTTGTTATTACAATATTCAACATAATTATTAAATTGATACAAGAAGGATTTCTAAATTGTCACCTCTTGGAGAGGCTTTTTTATGATGAAACCTTGTTCAAGTATGGTGGAGGACTGAAATGAGCTGCTGCACCCATTTATCGTGCATTTGGTTGGACAATATTTCTCATTGCACTGATGTGCTTTATGGTTCGATTCAATCGCCACAACACAGGGATTAATGCAGCTTGGAAGAGAGCATTTTCTGTTGCACATATGTTGAGGGGAATCGCACTTGTGCTGGCCAGGCTGCCCTGGCCACAGAGAACATTTCTCATTACAATTTGAAGATGTCTCATATAAGTAACAGCTCTGGCCACATGTATGATTTTTCCTTTTGCAATTGTGATTTCCTTCATGCCCTGCTAAATCCCCGCATAAGCTTAAGCTGTCTCCTTCTCGAGTACAATAACTGCAGTTTTCTGTACACAAATGACTCCCCATGCAAGAATGACGGTCACCATGCCCTTTCTCCATCACACATCTCCAGAAGCAAACAGAACATTTGCATCCACAAACTGATAGTCCTTGCTTTACTTTGCCAAGAGCTACATTAGCCTCTAGCTGCAACCTTTGCTCCTCGTCATCATCACAGAAATCTGTGGTGTTTGAACTTATAGAAGACTCCCCGACAGCAACAGGAAAATCAGGAACTCCTTCCTGTGTGTTGAAATTATCCAAAACCCTTAATTCTTCATTTGTATCTGTCACAGAAAGGCATCCCATGTGGACCGCAGACGTAAGATTTCTCCTCAGGATATCAACTGTCATAGCCACTCGCTTGCTGTCAATATCAGTCCAGTCCTTGGCTGCAATCTGAGCTATAATAAGCTTCAGATCCCTCATGAAGGTGAATCCACTGTAATAGCAAGAATCGATTCTTTATGTCACCGCTTCTGCTAGCTCACTCAGGCTCTCTCTATAATACTCAGATCTATTATAAGGAGCCATAGCAGCAATCTCGACCTTTCCGTCGTACATTTTAAAAATGAAATTGTTCATTTGTGCTTTCCTACACAATGATCCTGATAGTTGCATTTATAATTATCTGAAATTTAACTTTCATTAAATCAAAATAAAGAACTATTAGATCTTCATACAACTTCGCTTCCACCGACTTTCTCAACAACAACTCAAACCAATCACACCTCCTTCCTACCACTCCCGACAGGAACTTCGCTGCTTGCAGCTCTCGCTAAAAAAGGGTTTGGGTGGTACATCATGGCGCTTGCTATGAGGCCCTTTAAACAGCACCCCATAGCTCCCTACTTCATAGGTTGCACGATGCTGCAGGAGGAGGCTAGGAAGTAGGGGGCCATGGGGTGCTGTTTAAAGGACCCCATAGCCAGCGCCTAAAAACAGATGAGACGATATGTACGTACGGCTCATTAGGCACATTACCAAGTAAACACTATCATTAAAGTCTAGTTAAACTCCGTCAGTAGTTCGATCGTGCACACAGATCAACTTGATTGTTTTCCTGTGCATTAATGACCTTATTTCAGAGTTCACATGCCAAGCGATGCAACTAGCAACTGATGAAAATGATCCTGAGATCAACTTAGAGGTGTACTGTAAAAACACAGTTGTAAAGCATCTGCATTTTGCAGGGATTTCTCACATGCGCAAAGTTGATAATTATAGCGCTTTCATCATTAAAGAGCCAAGTTCCACTAATTGACAAAATTGTCATGTGAGCTCTGAAACGAAGCCAAGTCCTGTAGAGAAAAACTGGTGAGTTGATATGTACGTACCGCTCAAATATGGAGTTTTGTTAGCGTGGCAAGGACATTTGGTTGCAGCAGAGCAATAGCACAAATGTTGTTCAGTTCAGTGTTTAAATGGTGATTTGCATTTTAGATAGTTCATTTATTATGCGGATGATAATGTTGAAGTAGTTATATTAAAGAATTGATCAGTATTTGTATAAAAGATTAATAATAGTTGTATGATAGACCTAAAACGGAAAAGTAATGAGCAATGTATTTGTGCATAGATGATCATCTATTAGTTCTTCCGCACAATTTCAATAATATTTGAAGGTCTCTTAAACATTAGGTTATATATTTTATTGGAAATGTTTATTAAAATATTAATATTTCATATTTTAATAAATTTGGTTCACATTTTATTATCAAATAATTGTAGAATTAAATAATATGGAGCCCTTTAACTTGCACATTCTAATCTTAAACCTAATAATCACCATTAAAGATTCCTACCTCATTCTTATACTCTTGCCTCTTGTCACTAATTACAAATCTCAATCTTCTAGCTACATTTACAATGACTAGGCTTAACTATATTAATTTGCAAGCGAGGATACAAACATACATCTTTGTCCATCTAGAATAAGTTGAAGAGTTATTGGAAGAGGAGACCATGATATAAGCATGATCACTCTAGGCTATGGAAGTGGGAATGACTAGGCTTAACTATATTAATTTGCAGCGAGGATACAAACATACATCTTTGTCCATCTAGAATAAGTTGAAGAGTTATTGGAAGAGGAGACCATGATATAAGCATGATCACTCTAGGCTATGGAAGTGGGAAATTTCAACCACACCAGCTACTTGAGCGATTCATAAATTATGATTATGTGTGCCTATAGCCACTCCCAACCTCACTTCTTTCCTTGATTTGATCCTACCAAAACCAACATCCTACTATTTCTCATTCAATTCCACAATGAAATATCAATTGTAAATACTACAATCATTATGTATAAATGATGTCATGTATCCATTTTCTAGTAAATTGTTTATAAATTGTGTTTTATTTACATACATGAATTTAATGCTCCCTTACCTTCTATAGATCCTTTTGATATTGCAATTGAACTTAACCTAAATGTTTTATCATATCAATTGAGCACACATTTACATGATTGGTTTTATGTGGTAGTATTTTAAGTCATTTAATTGCATTCATTTTACATCTCTAATCCCTCAAACAATATTTCTTATTTAAGAATGTTAAAGGAGGATCAACATAAAAAAATTGGATTTTGTGCACAAAAAACGAAAGATGAAATCATATTTGAGGGTCCTTGCTTACTATATTTGATCCTTGTATGGTTTTGAGAGGTTGAACTAGAAAAACTTATCTCCTTGTGACATAATGAGAACTCTTCAAAAAAAAAAAAATGGCTAGTCTGTAGATATTCAAAGTAGTGAAAGCCAAGTTCCACATGGAAACAAGAAACAAAGTAGAACAAGTTACTACATATTGTTAAATATGTATTTATATGATGAGTTTATGGTCTTAGATCTAAGTTGGAGGTCTACACTTAGTAGGAGGAGGAGAGAGAGAGAGAGAGAGAGAGAGAGAGAGAGAGAGAGAGAGAGAGAGAGAGAGAGAGAGAGAGAATGTTTAATTAAAAGGTAGTTTCTTTTATCCTATAAATTTCAATTTAGATTTTGTAGTTTGAAATTTAATTTATTATATAAATAAAATTCAAAATACAATTATTAGTATTTTAATTATTATTTGTCTTAGACATTTTTAATTACATGTCTTAGATAGGTTGTTACATGCACGAAACCAGATCAAAGCCTTAGACGAGATGCTTAAGTCTTGAAGCCAAACAATATATATAAATAGATGTCGACTCATCCTATTTTTCAACTTCTTTAAGGTGGGTTGAATAGAATGATAAAACTTTCTAGACCTTTCAACCTTCCTTTTGATGCATTTTTTGATGAGTGGAACTAACATAATAGAACTTTCTAGACTATTCTGACTCTTCCTTCCTACATGGATCACACAACATAATACAACTTATTGTCCTATGAGAATTCATTTTTCTGTGGATCGCCTAGCATGATATAGCTTGCTAGCTCGTAGAATCCATGTTACCTTGTTTCTCTCTCTCATAGATCACCCAACATAACACAACTTGCTAGTCTATGGCATCCACGTTTTCTCATTTCTTCTCCCCATGAACTCATAGCTTTGCTAGTTGTTGGATCACAAGTTCATTATTTGATGCATGCTCTTTCTCTTTCTAGGTGACTACTTGTGTTCTTGTAATAACATTCCGAGAATCAAATTAGTGGCTAAGACATTTTTATTTTTATTATTGAGGTCTCTTCAACTGGTTGACTTAGAGATTTTTGTTTTAGTACTAATCCCTTTGTTTTGTGTCTTTTGTCTTTGATTTCCTTTTTTTGACTTTTTTTATTTTGTCTTGTTTTGTGTTCCCTTGCATGTGTTTGGATGAGTAAAGATCTTAAGATTGGGGGCTTGGTTCCTCAAAATTAGTGATGGCTTATCTCTTTGTGATCTTGCTCCTATTTTCTCCTCTCTTTTTTCCTCATCTTTCTACTTTATCGTGAGTATTTGCATAAAATCGTACTCTTGTTAAAGTGGGGGATAAACATAACATCGTAAATTGTAATCGATATAATTCACACCTCCTTCTTGTGGCCCTACTTTAGTTCATCCAATCCTAGTTCTTCCCTACACCTATTTTGGCTCATTTTACTTGAAATTTTATGTCACCTAATTGCATGACCTAGTGGACCCCATCCTAGAATGTTGCTCTCCAAGATACAACCTTGTTTTTCCTATTTTGGGAGGAGAAGGGCGCTTGGGGGACCCCTATCTAGACCAGGATGTCTTGGGTGCCATGGTCCCCCTTAAACAAGTCCTAAATTAAATAGGACTGGGCACTATGCCTCCTCAATTTATTTTTCTCCACATACCTCAATGTAACCATTGGAGGTAAGCCTTACTGGTAATTTACCAATGAAACTATATATAAAGGCATCCTATCAATTAAATTTGATTATCATTTTCATACCCCATCATTTGTGCATACACCAATCATTTGTTATCAAGCATTCTTAAGCACTCAAGGTAGGATTTCATCCCACCATATTCTTAAAACATCATGGAGAAAATTGTATCATTCCTCATGCAAGCATGTATGTTCTATTAGGTCATGTTCATGTTATGTCAAGTCATGTTATTGCATTGACATATGTGATCACATTCAAAGAGGATTGCACAATCAACTTCAATAAGTCATTACTGATTTGAGGTATTATGATATAGAATTTACTTTAGTATTTCAGTTACAAGTTGAATTTAATTCAAGGCTTTATCTCTTGAACTGGGGTTTAACCTTTAAGGCAAATCCCCATCAACAACCCTATTTCTTTCTTTTTGTGTGAAGGGAATTATCTCAAGAGTTGTGATTGGGAAATCTGGTACTAGTGTCAATGACAACGATCAGACTCAACTTTTGAAGGTGCAAAAAGTAGAGGACTAGGGTGATCAAATCCCCTCGATCTCATGAATTTTTGACAACCTTTCAATGATGGATTATGTATGTCATCCTAATTTGGAAAACATCCAGTCTATTTGCCCCTGATACTTGGAGGACTAGGGCAATCTGCTCCCTTAGTCTTGACAATTATGCCTAAATATTTCTTTGTAGGTTCTGATCCATTTTCCCACCTCAGATCTAAGTTTACATCTCTGCATGATATCTAGAACATTATGTTACTATTATTCAATATCCATTTCTCATTATTTTTCCTAGATCTAGCATTACAACTTAACCCTAATTGCTATTCAAATTTAACTCTAACAAGGTAAGGATTAACTTGATCCGAGTTTAGTTATTTCAGGATTGAATAAATTAAATTCCTTCCCTTGATGTGAGGTTGGTCCCAAGTGAAATTAGTGGCTTTATTATCAATCCAGGTGGTGAAACCCTAATTTATCAATACCTTACAATTTGTATAATTTAATTATATAGTTTTGAAGTAAGATTTTTTTCAATGGTGACTTGCAATGGAAAAGATTATTTCTAAACCCAAAATGTGTTCCTAATTATATCAATAAAAATAGAACATTTTTCTAGTTGGGTATTCCCCCCAAAAAAATTCAGAAGGCTTCATTTCATTCTTTTTAGCATCCATTCTATTCTCTAAGAAACATTAACAACAAATTGCCAAAATGGTATCAAATTTATTTTGTATCAAATAATTTTTGTTGTTGTTGTTGTTTAAAAACTTATGTGAGGGTTTCGGATTTGTACTATTTAATGACCTATTTTTTGTTGTTGAAATGGAAGTATGACAAATCTCCCAATATATGTCAGGAGAAGGGAGTAGTCTTGGATGGTTTGAAGTCATCAACCCAAGTACAAGATTACTTCATTATAGTATACAAGTGCTGAAATATTTTCCCTTTAAAATTACGCTAGATGTAGGTAAATTTGAAAGGGAAGTAGGACAAATCTCTCGGAAAAATCACATGACATAAGAAGGGAGTAGGCTTGGATGGTTTGAAGTCATCAAACTAAGCACAAAATTTCTTCGCTATAGTATACAACAAAAAAAAGTTCTTGAGAGTTTCAAGTTCTCCACAAAAATGGACCCTAGGGGTTAATAATTCATAGATGAAAGATGTGAGAGATAAATGGAAGACCTTGATAAATAAATTACTAAGCAAAAATATCAATCTTGGACTCAAGAATAGTTGATCAAACAACCTCAAATAATGTACTAGGAAACATAATCAATCTTGAACTCAAGAATAGCTAAAGAAATCTACTTTAAAATCCACACTGCAAGTGTACATAGAGAATTAGAGGCACCAATAAAAATTTAATTAGGCTACCATGAGAAGATGGGCCATAAGAAAAAAAGAAAAAATTTTAGGGCAGGGAATTATAAAATTTTGGTGTTGGAAATGGTATACTATTGAAATATTAGAAGTTTTGTTTGGTTATAATTACTCCTATAAAAATAGATTTAGATGTGCTATTGGGAGCATATAATGGCTCGAATTAAAAAAAATTAAATTTATCAGATCTTAAAATCTAATTTTTAATATTTTTATATACATGTATATGTACAAAAGGAAAATAAACCTTTTCAAATTTTGATCTAGGCTATTCAAATCTAATGGTACAAATTAATCTAGATTAGTAAACAATAGTTGTGTTCTAGTGTCAATTTAGAATAGAAAAATAAGCATCAAAAGAAACATGATGGATAATGATACTTAGTTTTATAATTAATGTGATGGAATAAATTTAATTTAAAACTAGCTTTGATGATTTTATATAAAAAATTAAATACTTTCTTTGTGTCTTGTATCTATTATTGTGGGTTTAGACACAAATTTTCTTAGTAAAATTTATTACCCAATGCTATTACAATGAACCTCTTAAAATATATTAGCAAATCACAAAGTACAGAAATAATTGCACAAAATTGAGACAAAACATATATTAATATATTGAATTAAGAAAATTTTCAATGTAGAACATCATTGGTCTCTTTGAGGGGGCAATATCATGAGTTCATGCTTGCAACAATAAAATTCATAAATGACTATAGTAGTATACATACGCTCTACATGTACTAATTTTACCTAATACGTGGTTATTATTTTCAAACATGTGAGATTAACTAACATAGGAAAAGAGATGATTTACAAAGCGTATATATCCAATTCTTTCCTTATGTATACCTCAATGCAAAAGTAATTATTTAATAAAATAGTTAGGACTATGGTTCCTTATATGCCCTCACTCTTAAACGAGGATTTATTATCAAATCTTGAGATGAGAATTTTTTTGTTGCCTTTCGAAGAGTGATTAGACCACATTACATATTTGTGTTGCATAGCATGCTACTAGAAGAGAACTTAAATTATAATGTAGATTTGTATTTGGTATGAATGACAATCAAGTATACATTCTGGTGCCAAGAGCATAAATCCCTTCATATCAAACATAGGTAATGTACCAACTAAGCGTGAATACACTAGAAAATATTCATCTTAAAAACAAAAATGGATTACTCCCTTCATATCAAACATAGGTAATGTACCAACTAAGCGTGAATACACTAGAAAATATTCATCTTAAAAAAAAAAATGGATTACTAGGTGGAACTTGGAGGAAAGAGAAAGCTCCAATTTGTATGCCATAGATTTAATATTTTTGTAAAAAAATGTAGGTCCCATGAATCATTTGTGCTCGTTTTTATTTAATCTTCAACTTTAGGGAAGATTATTTATATACAGTTAGATGCAAAAAGGACCATTTCATCAATGTCAAAATTTTATTTGGAGTAATCTTGATTGTTTTTTACTTCATATGTAAATATATGTGATCTAAAAATAATCCTTAAGGGTTTATATAATTGTGTCATGTGTGTGAAGGGTGGAATCCATGACTTGTACTTCGGAACTACTTGGTATATATATTTGGATAGATAGGGGATATTGTCCATTCATAGCTTGGTTATGGTGTTGAAAATTATATTATAAAACCATTCTACACGTGGTAACTGTTTTGTCTAACATTGTTTATTATACACAAAGAAATCAAAATGGGTCTTCAAGAACTTATCAATAAATTTTGATTGGTCATCTAATTATGAATGATGTGCACACCACATCTTGAGATATGTACTATTGTTATAGATGTGTTGGACACATTGACTAATGAGAGTTTAATAATATAAAATATAAAATTAATAATTAATTGTGGTGCATCTTGGAATATTCGACATCATAATGGGTTAAATATTAATTCTAGCAAGACCCATCAATGCAGTGGCATCCACAAATTGGAGATAAGCATATGGATGAAGGCGATCACCCCAATTCCAACCCTAAATTAAACCTTGCCGAACACAAGACTTGATAAATTTACCGAGACCCTCTACCATGAGAGTGAATAAGAATTGGGAAAGAGGTTCCCCTTGTCGAAGACCTCTGCATGCACCAAATAAATCCATGGGCTCACTGTTAATAAGGGCTGCAAATGAAGCCATTCAATTTTGAAGCCAAAGGCAATAAGCACTTTATAAAGGAATTTTCATTTGACTCTAACATAAGCTTTGGCTATATCCAATTTAATAAACATAGCCTTCTCCTTAGATATCTCCATAGAATGAATGGCTTCTGATGCTATAAAAATCTCATCCAAAATTTGCCTTCCAACCCCAAAACCATGTTGCTCTTCTGAAATAAGTTTATTGAGCCATGACTTGAGCCTTTCAACAATCAGTTTAGTGATTGTTTTATGAACCACGTTACAAAAGGCTATAGGATCGAAAGAACTCAGAGAATTTTCTCCCTCCTTCTAAGGTATGAGAGCAAGGAAAGTAGCGTTCATATCCCTGAGCTTCTGTTTATTTATATAAGACTCCCACACCACCTTCAAAATATCCAACTTAATTATTGGAAGGAAGTGAAGTAGTGAAACAACTTCTTACACTAACCTTGAGAGGAGTATAATGCAAAAAATTTTACAGATCCTTATAGCAGTTACAGAAACTTAACACAAATAAACAAAATATCATGCATACCACAACTCACCAACACAATCATTTACATGGGAAAACCCGTTCAGGAGAAAAACCCCACACTCCAAAAGTAGCTCAATAAATTATTCAACAATCAATAACAGATTACAATATACTTGCAGAGAAATCTCTTCAGAAGAGAACTACTAATCAAAGACTCAGAGGTAACACAATAGCCGTAAGACTCTTACACACAACCTCTATCTCACACACCTCATATATAGGAGATACAATATAAGAAAGCATCAAACGGAATTACAAAACCATGGGCTAAAACCACCCAATAAACTAGAGCAGAGGTTATCCCCATTATAGATGTGTTATGATGTGTCAAAACACACATCAACATGTGTTCCTCCATTATACATCTCATTTATGTGTCCAATGCATTTTATATTTTCTATTTCAGGAGTCCAAACTTCCGAAGGCCATAACTTGTGAACCGTGTGTCTGATTGACGAACTGTTTGAAGCATCAGAAAGCTAGAGAAATGCTCTATCACACCCCTCCAAAATGGAAACTTTAATATTTTCAAAACTAGCTATGATCTTACAACAAATTTTTACCGACGTGCTTATCTAGCGAACTAGAAGCTTTAGGGATAATTTCGCACCATTTCATGCTTAAACAAAAACTTACTATAAATAGTAACACATGTAAATTGAAGGTTGAGACACCATGTCCCAACATTCTCTCACTTGTCGAAGAACTTTCAAGAGCAAAGGGAGTATCAACACAATAATTTAACTACTAGGGGCCATGAGGCCCATAGACTCACAACACCATTTAAACCTCTTTATGCTCACAGTGTTAGTTAAAGAATCTAGAATATTCATCAAAGTCTCTACCTTAACCAACTTCACCTTACCATCTTCAACCATATCTCTGACAAAATGATACTAAACATCAATGTGCTTAGTCTGGGCATGAAATGCTGGGTTCTTAGTTAAATGCAGATCACACTCTGACTGTCACAGTAAAGTGTCACTATTTCTTGTTTTATTTGAATATTTTAACAAAGTCTCTTAACCCAAATGGATTCTTTACAAGCATGAGTAGCTACCATATACTCTTCTCTTGTAGTGGACAAAGAAACCACAACTTGCCGCTTACTCATCCTATTAATTGCACCGCCAAATAAAGTAAATACATAAGCAATGGTGGATCTTCTGCTATCAATATAACCTGCCCAATCTAAATCCACATATCCATGAATATCAAGGTAAATCACATCTCCAACCAAATTACCATGATAACAAAGAGAATACTTAGAGGTACCCTTCAAATATGTAAAGACTCTTTTGACTGCATCCCAATGAACTCTATCAGGATTAGAAATATGTTTGGAAAGAACTCCCACTTCTTGGGTAATGTTTGGTCTAGTACAAACCGTTGCATATATCAAACTTGCAATTGCACTCTGGTAAGGCACTCTACTCATTTCTTTCATCTCTGATGGAGATGTAGGACAATCTAAAATAGATAATTTCATTCAAACTGTGAAGGGAACACATAATGGTCTACAATCCTGCATGTTGAACCTCTGTAAAACTGAATTCACATACTTACTCTGCCCTAGCCATAGCTTTATGTTCACTCTATCTCTTCTAATTTACATCCCAACAATGTTTTTCGCTGCACCAAGATTATACATTTAAAATTTAGCAGCAAGCTGAGAATTCAATTCTGAAATCATACATTTTCCTTTACCAATGAATAACATATCATCAACATATAATGCAATGTACAAGAAATGATCACCATTAGATTTATAAAAGACATAGTGATCTGATTTAGAATGCTCAGATCTTAAAATCAACACATTTGTATTAAATTTTTGGTGCCACATCCCAGGACTCTGTTTGAGGCCATACAATGATTTCTTCAATTTATAGACCAAATTACTTTTACCTTTCACCACATAGTGCTCTAGTTGTGTCATATAAATACCTTCCTCTAAATCACCATGAAGGAAAGTAATTTTCACATCCATTTGCTCGACCTCTAAATTACAAGAAGTAGTAATAGAAAGCAAAAATCTAATGGATGTCATTTTTACAACAGGAGAAAATATCTCACCATAATCAATACCCTCAACCTAAGAGTAATCTTTTGTAACCAACCTTACTTTATACTTCTCAATGCTTCCATCTGAACCAATATTTTTCTTGAACACGCATTTGCAACCAACAGGCTTTCGTCCTTTAGACAATGGTACAAGATCCCATTCATCATTTTTTTTCAAAGCTTTCATTTCTTCTTCCATAGCATTCTTCCAAGATTCTGCATCATTCCTACCTAATGCCTCTTCTAAAGAAATAGGTTCATCCACATTAGTATTCAAAACAAAAATACATCTCCAATCATTAGGTGAATACCTTTTAGTTGGTTGTCTATGTCATGTACACCTTTGAACAAGCCAAGTTGGAGGTTCTTCCTCATCTTCTAAAGATTCAGATCTAGATGAGCTCTCCTCAACTTCTTTCCTATCAAGTTGACTCAATTCAACTCTTTTAGGCATAGAAGGGAATTGAATCATATCTTCCTGTTTAGTCTATTATGGTTGCAATGTAGCAAAAGGAGACTTAATTTCTCTAAAAATAACACTTTTACTATTAATTACCTTTTATGCAACAAGGTCGCAAAGGTTGTATCCTTTTACACCATAACTATAACTGATGAAGATACATTTCACAACCTTCTCCTCCAACTTCGTACACTTCTCTTTTGGCACATGAGCATATGCCTCGCAACTAAAACCTCTAAGATGTCTCAAAGAAGGCTTGTGACCTGACCATGCTTCCATAGGCATTTTATCAACAAGAGTTGATGTAGTAGACCGTTAATCAAGTAGCAAGCAATGACAATTGCTTCAGCCCAAATTTTTAATTTTAGGCCAGCACAACTCAGCATACTCCTAGCCCTCTCCATCAATATCTTGTTCATTTTTTCTGCAACTCCATTCTGTTGTAGAGAATACAGATTTATAATTTTTATGGAATCTATCAAAATCATTAGAGAAAATTAACCACCATTATCAATCTTCAAACATTTAATTTTTTTTTCTAGTTTACAATTCGACCATTTCTTTAAATTATTTAAAACGATTGAAAACTTTAGATTTACTCTTTAGTAAGTATACCCCTGTCCTACTAAAATCATCAAAAAAATAAACATAAGCAAAGAACAAAGCAAGATGCCACATTTCTCCTCTTTGTCCATCTTAACACCAATGGATACCAATATGTGAATTATAAACAAAAATTAACTATAAATAGTAACATCATGTAAATGCCAAGTTGAGACACCATTTTTCCAACAATTATATCCCAAAACTCTTGATAAAATTCTATAGGGAACCCATCTAGGCTAGGGAATTTTCCCCTTCTTCAAGAGAAACACAATTTTTCCACTCTCAAGAAGAGAGATAGTTCTAAGGAGATCCTCATTCATTGCATCACTAGTAATGGCAGGAATACTATCAAGCACAAACCCTTCCTATACATTGGCCAAAATAGAGTCCTCTTTTAACAATTCTGCAAAAACTCTAATGGCTTCCTCAACAATCTCTTTGTAAGAAGGAATAGGAACTCCCTTAGAGGAAAGAAGAGAATAAAATGAATTTCCTTGGACCTCTTGCCCTTAACTGAATTGTGAAATAAAACCATTAGGCGTCAAAAATATTGAAAAATAAATTAGTATATATAAAATATATAATATAGTTATCAACTGTAAAGAATCCAAAGCTGAAGTAATATACTAAGAACACCATAATAAAATTCATCAATTTTTGTTCCAAGGCTTACTGCGTCTTTGTACGCGTCAGGATCGATCCCTTTCTTGGCCTCTTCATACTCAGTTGCCATAGATTTTTTTTTACATTGCTACCTTCAGCGCTATCAAATATGCTTTATTATAATGTCATCAAATAATTCAACCTACAGTATGATCTATAGCAAATTTCTGTGTTTCAACCTTCAACACTAGTATTATGTCGTGTCTACAGAGGGAATACCCGTCCAAAAGGCGTGGAAGAAATAAGACTATGAGGAGATTCCATCGACAAGATAAATCTCACGACTGTGACACTGCCAAAATAGTGGTAATGTGAGTCTCGTTGCCTTCTCATAGAACTTTTTAACCTTTTTTTTTCAAATAGTAGCTACCTGAAGTGACCTTTCACTTTTTTTTTTCTATTCACGCTCAGTTGCCATGAAATTTCTTTTCTATTGCCATGAAGTTTTATTTTTCTACTACATTTATACTCTAAAAAATTTGCAGGTTAGTGACGACTCTTAGCTTTATCTAACCTACCGACCCTTAGATTCAAGATAATTTTTTTTCTAGGGTGATTGATCATTCTGCTAGGCTCTTGACGATAGTCTTGAACATCTGTTTACACAATATTAAATAATGTGATTACAAAGTATTATGCTGTGAAATGGATGCGGCTCCACATATTGCAATAATAGACTTTCTTTAAACATAAAGAGAAAAATGGACATCAAGTCTAAAAGGCGTGGAAAATATATGACAGAAAGAAGTGTCCATCGTCAACATTAACCCCATGACTACGACCTCGCGAAAGAGTGCCAACACTAAAGTGATTAATCGTTCTGTTTGTCTATTCGTGGTTAGTTGACATGACATCTTTCTTTCGTCATTTTCTAAGGCTGGTCAAGATGCTTCCTTATAATATCAGTGAATAATGTGACATAAACTATTCTGTTGTGAAATGGATACGGCTCTACACATTAGAATGCATCCTCACTTTAAAGTAGAAAAATGGGCATAGCTGTTAAAAAAGACATGAAATGACAATATGACAGAAAGGTGATTCTCTTGAAGAAATTGATTTCATGGCTGTCAGTTTTTGGAAGTGGAGTAAATTGTTTTGAAAATGAATAATAGCTTTATTGTATTTAATAAATTAAAAAGAGAACAATATGACATATTTCCAATGTTTTAGTCAGGTTGCATTTATGTTAGGAACAATCAAGGACTAACTTCTTTTCTTACAATGAACAATAGTCAAAGAAGCATCAACATTACTCGTAAAACATTTCAGAGTAGTGGAGTAGGCACCTTCAAAGCAGACAAATGAACTTTTCTAATCATCACATTATTTTGAAAAGGGAGTCTTGTCATCAAAAGATAGAGAATAAAGAACCACCAAAAGGATAGGACATAAATTAACATATATATGTTATGTTCGATGCAATGTTGTGATTATTTTGAGGAAATATTTTGATACATGTATCTTATGTACAATGGTGAAATTTTATTTGGAGTTGAAATTATTCCCATATCCTTCTATCTACCTATTACACACATTTATTCCCATGAATAGTTACCCAACCTTATATGTGCATGCTGCCATACATTTTGTTTATATTTAAGAAGTTATGACGCTCACCCTTACAAAAAAATCTCATCTAGTTCTTACTTGTCTAGATCTAATCATTTGATTGTGTAAGATTATTTTTCTAGTCACATGATTGACCACAAAATTCGGCACCTAAGCCTCATATTTAAAAATTAATAAATATAATTAATTTTCACCAAATAATCCTTTTTACTTTCACCTAGAGTTGAAAAAAAAAAGAAGCTTACATCATTAGGTGTTATGAGTTACAATTTAATGAAATTTAGTTTTATTTATTCCATATTTGTCATCTTTCAAGAATCCTCTCTCATTGTCTAGTATTAAAGTAGAATAAATAGTGAAACATTTAGATTTAATAAATGAAAAAGAATAACAAACTTGTAATTGATAGCCCTTGCTTGCTATCATCAATATTTGTACATTTTCTAGGGATTTAATTAAGGAAATTTATCTCTTAAAGACATAATAAAGATCATTCAAGTTATTTCAAACTATTGATAGTCTCGAGATGTTTAAGAAGATAAGACTAGATTGAGTTTCACCTAGAGGGAAGCAAAATGTTTGTCAAGCCATAAGAATATAAAGATTTCATGATCACAAATTCGACCCATAATTCTAATCTTTAACTTTATAGAACAAAGGATTAATATAGAATTTGAGACCATATTTATGAAGAGAGATTGCCTTTCTAAATTACAAAGATAAAATAATCTAGAATCTTCATTAGAAATCAAAATTAGTTAATCAAAATATTACATACCCTTATTCATGATATGTATTTCTAAATATAATAGATATAGTTATCAATTTTCTATTACCCACCTATCTTTAATTAATTCAAACTAAGGGGACATTTTGATAAGTAATGTTCTCTTTTGTTCTCAAATTTCACTTGTAAGATACAAGCTACCAATGGGACATTTGTTTTTCTATTTTGTAGGTTCTCATGATGAGAGCATGTTGAAAGTATATAGTTAAATTATTATTTAAGTTATCATGTCTTAATAGGGTTGATTACTTATATGGACACATCAACTTCATATAATCTATATCTAATTAGATATCAAATTTACATGAACATTTTTGAGTGCTATAATATTTTTGATGCATGATCAATTAGGATTCAGACACAATTCAATGTAACGGAAAATATAATTATGAAACTAGCATATATATGTTATTTTCTATGCAATATTGTGAATATTTTTAGGAAATGCTTGGATACATATATCTTATGAACAATACTGCAATATTGTATGGAATTTTGACTATTCTCCTATCCTTAGGTATATTAATATACATATGCATTCCCATGAATAGTTACCTAATTTTATATGCGCACACTACCATACATTATACTTATCTAAGAAGTTATGACACTTATCCACACACGAACTCTCATCTAGTTCTTTTTTCCTTAGATCTAGTCATTTGATTGTCTAGGATCATTTCTATAGTCACATGATTGACCACATAATTACACACCTTAGCCTCATATTTAAACAAAAATAAATAAATAAATTACCAACTAATGCTCTTTACCTTCCCCATCTAGAGTTGCAAAAGTACAAGCTTGGATGATCAGATGTTTTGTGTTACTGTGTTACCTATTAATTTTTATGTTTACAAATGATTTTTGTTGGATTTTTTGGTTTCATATTTATAAATGTAAATTTAGGTTAGTCAAATGTTCATATTTCTTACTTAGTTGAGCAATCTCCTATTTTATTCGTAAAAGTTCACTTGTGAGATGGAAGCTATTCATGGAATATTTTTCTTCTATCTTTTAGGCTCTCATAAGGAATGCATTTTTAATGATGTACTTGTATGATCATGTCTAGATAAGGTCCCTTACTTTATATGGACCCACCCTCTTTTGTAATGAAGAGAGATTGCATTTCCAAATACAAAGGCAAAATAATCTATCCATTCATCAAGAACCCACAATCTTCAATCAAAAGACTAAACACCCTTATACACTTTATTTGTTTTCAAGAATCATAAATATAATCATTTAAATATAAAAATAATTTACAAAAATATTATTGACAGTAAATCTAACATTCAACTTGAAGCATACACATATCAAATCAGCTCTAAGCACGCAAGTATCTGATTTGAACACAGATGTAGATACTTTGTACACTTCTAATAATATGAAAACATTTAATATTATAAGACATAGTTGAATACGATCAAAGTCATGTAGAAATAAGAAGCTGCAACACTGTATCAGACTTGCAAAAGCAACTTTCCCAAACCTTATTTATCGTTCTCATTGCTATGGTAGTATAGGATAGCAAGCCACTTGGTTTTGGACCGGCGCACCAAGTCCAAAAGCCCCCATCTTTCTAATTTTATCCACACGTATTCCCCCAGACGGTCAGAAAGAAAAGGAAGTAGACCGTTCAGGTGGTTAAACCTAGCCTTCTTCACTGTAAACTTTGCAGCCATGTAGAAAAAAGTGAAATTACCACAGAAGCAGATGATCAAGCACGCCCCAAGAATGAACCAAGCCAGCTCGGGATTCATGTTGGAAAGCATGGCATACACTGCAAGCATGAAGCCATAGGCCGTAAAGGCAAACGTGGCACAAACCAATAGGTTGGTAATACAGAGGAACAATACCTTATTTCCCGTGGTAATAGGTGTACTCATCTGCCACATCAGCACCACTAAGAGCGACAGAAAGAATGCCACACAATCAAAGATGAGAAAAACCTTGAAGGAGGCCAACGGAAGCAGAATCGGCGAACCTAAACTCTTGTCTGAGCCAGTTCCAGGCGCAGGCGCAGGCGAAATTCCCGATCCCTTTGAGTCCCCATTTCCATTCCCATCGTCCGTCACGAAACTGCCCGGAGCAGTGAAAGCTGCCGTAAATGACATTGTCGCTAATAGAACTGCCACCACTAGTTCTGTGTTGCGCCTGTCCTCATATGTTTTGTCCACCATCTCAACAGCAACCTCATGTTTCTCTGCACTCACCTTTGGAGCGCTGTACAAGAATGGCTTGCGATTGGAAGGATAACTGGCCAGAACTGAAATTATCTTGTCAGATTCGTGATAGTGCGTGTTCTCTCTCACGATATCAAAGGCCGTTAAGCCTGCCTTGTTGACAGCAAACTTGTTTATCCCCGCTATACAAAGCAACGACTTCACCATCTGAAAAATGCAAACTCAAATAAGTTCATAAAAATTAAATGATCTATTGGAACTAACTATGCATAAAGATTTCTTCTACGGAAGTTCTTGCCGTGATGATTTTAATTTCTGTCTTCAGTAGAAATACTTTCAGTAATTTGACTCTATATATAGACGAGATTAGATTAAGAATCTACACAAACCCAAAACTTATATAGCTGTACACAGTAATTGGTTGAAAGAACAAACTTCAGCAGTGACAAACAGAGGTTTGTATAAAAAGAGACTTACATTCAAGTCTTTTTTCTTTGCTGCAATATGCAGTGGTGTGTCTCCTTCACTTATCCTCGAAAAAGGAGATTTCATTTCACCCGCATCTGTGTTTCCTCCACTTTTCACGGGCTCATCTTTTGGATCTTTCTTTTCAGCCGGATCTGTCTTTCCTCCACTTCGCAGAGGCTCTTCATGTGGAGGTTTGTCAAGTCCCTTGTTGACCAAGTATGATAAGCCTACCTCTTCGTTCAGGTAATCAACAATTCGCACTTGCCTAACTAGGGCAGCTAAGTGCAGAACGTTCATTCCACAACTATTCCGTATTTCGACAGCGTCTGGCCTCTCATTTATCAACTCTTGTACTGCTTCCAGATGACCCAATTTCGCTGCCACACAGATGGGAGTTTCTTGGCTGTCATTAACCCAATAACACAGTTCGGCCTCAAATTTTATTAACTTCTTTATTATATGCACGTAGTTTCTTTCAACAGCTATATGCAGAGCTGTGTTGCCAAGTTCGTCCTTACGTTGGATTAACTGCTTCGCATCTGATAAATTTAGTATATGATCAACTAGATCTGTAAAAGAAGCATCCAAAATCATTGCCTTAAGTTAGATAAGATGTTCTTCAAGAAGGGCCAAGGGTAAGAGAATGCCTAATTTACCTTTGTTGAAGCGATACAGACCTCAACTAATATAACAACATAAATACAGAATTCAACTAAATACACGAAGAAGTAAAGAAGAACTCATTGGTTATCAACTGTAAACGAACAGAAGCTGAAGTAAAATAGAAACAACATAATCAAACGACTTGAAAAAATAGAAAGAACTGAAACATGATAGACAATCATCCTCGTGTTATTTAAGATAAAGAAAAAATTGGGGACAAAATGATATTTGTCTTGAACCGTTAAATTAGGAGATGCTTAGCAGATACTTTTACAAACTTATAGGCAAAGAAATCCTAAAATCGAAATAAAATAACCTGAATCTCCTCTGTTTACTGCAACAGATAAACAGTTCCTCTTGTGCACCGTACTTTCGAGTAAGCTCGACGGAGATGCGTCAAATATTGCCTTCACTGTCTCTAAATTGCCGCTTTCGTAGGCTTTGAACAAAGCTGTTTCATCAAGCTTATTGCGGAGATCCACACCACTTTCTGGTTGTTGGAGTAGAATCTTCACAACGTTGGAGAAACCTCCCTGCGCAGCCAAGTGTAACGCAGTATCCTTTTCGGCATTGGTAGCATTCACAAGCAGAGGCTTCACTTCGGGATCGGTTTCCTTCAGAAGTTGACGATTGAGTTGCAGGAGCTGTTGAATGAAGTGTAGATTTCCTACACTAGCAGCCAAATGGAGAAGAGTATTTTCCCCTCCAGGTGTAATATTGTTGAGAGCTGCTTTAAGTTGGGAACTCAGTTGTTGATCGATCCTTAAACGCGTTACCGCAGCTTTGAAGGCGTCAGGATCGATCCTTCCGCCGAGTTGTTGACCCTCAGTGGCCATGCTAAATATCTGCCGTTACAGCCTTCAACACCAAGGCACGCTTCTTTGTAATAGGATTGAATAATACTACATTCAGTATTATGCCAGAAACTACATAATAGAATATGTGGTCTCAGTTTTTCCACAAGGGAAACATTAAAAATACAAGTATCCACATCTTACACTTCAGGGTTTCCACAACTTTAGTTGGAATCTCACTTTTTCTTTCGTTGGAACAGATACAACATTTTGACCTTGACTGGGTGCAAATAACCAGTGTTAATTAGCTTTGATTGGGTGCCAAGTAATTACTCTAGTTTGGTGCGAATAATATGACTATGGGGTGTTCTGCTAGAACATTATTTTTTTAATACTTGAAGTGATCCTACACGTCAAAATTACTACAACTTTTTCATAGTTGGAATGTCTATTTTTCTTAGATGAAAGTGTACATTGAAATCAAATACAAATTTTTTTTATCATTTATAATTTAATAATTTATTCTATGTGAAATATGTACACATTTTATTTAATGTTGAGTTTATTTCAGTGGATTAGATAATTATTTAATATAGTTATATTTCAATAAACGATATAACTGTTGTTTAAATTAATTTCTTTCTTTTCATTCTATCATTCTTATTCAATTACATATATTTTCATACATTGCACATTATGTTGTCTTTATTTACACACATTTTTATACATGTACCATTTACTATAACCGATGCACTGCAAAATAGGATGTTAGGAACACAAACAAAAGACTCAAGAATCAACTGTTAGTGTTAGTATCATAAACGAAATACGATCCTAAGCAAGCATATGAAGAGAGATCAAACATTTAATGGAAAGTATGCAAAAACAAAAGAAAGACACAAGACCCTTCCAAATGCTTGCCAACATGTTCATAGTAGCTTCTCCCTTGTTCCTCTCCTCTCCAAGTTCCACATGAGTGTAGCCCTTAGCTCTTTGCACTACTATGGAAGTCTTATGGAGATTCAAGATTTATGAAAAATGATTTAAAATATGCAAATGCAAGCGAAATATGAGAAAGCCTAATTAAGCTATCTTGGTTTTAACCAAAATAACAATGTAGATTAGATGACTCCTAAAATGATCTCTTAAATTTCACTATAGATTAGATGCATACAAGATTTCTGGATCTGAATTATGAAGGAATGGGCTCTATTTATAGGAAAAATAGGGCAATGGATGGTTGAGATTAAGTAATCTCAACAAGGGTCAAGATAGAAAGATTTATGATCCATGTGAGGGCTTTCAACCCAATCCCAGGATGACAAATGCCAACATGAGATGGCTTGAGAGGAGAGGGAAGAAGCATTAAATGCTTGAAATGACATGAAGGTTAGGTTAGGAGTTAAGGTTAAGCTTGAGTTGAATGAATAAAGTCGCTATCCAATGAATAATGCCTTTATCCAATGGCTAAACTCTTGTACAAGAGTTAGTGGGTGAGTTGAGTTAACCATTAATGCTTGAAGAGACCCATGAGTCAAAAGGATGGTTAAGTTAGAGGAAAGTCTCTAACCATGTGGGTGAGTTGAGTTAAGCATTAATGGTCATGTAAGAGCCATTAATGGTTTGGAATACTTTAGGCGTTAACCTGTTGAATACATAAAGCCTTTAATGCTTTTCAAAGACTTTGAGGCTTTGAGAAGTGACTTCAAGTTGCCTAGGAATGTGACAATATTTAGGAAATGGATTAGGCAAATTAGGAATGGTTTAGAAGAATTTAGAAAGTGGTTAGAATTGTCTAGAAGGGGATTTAAGATGTAAGTGGGTTTGGTGGGTGAGGGAAAATAGGATTTTAATTAAAATAAAATTCATTTATTTCAACTAAATAGGTGCAACTTGCATTTGTAGGAGAATGCAAGTGGGGGGAGGGGGGGAGTAGTTTAAGGATTTAAATAAATATTTTATTATTTATTTAAAAGAGGAAAGAGGGTTAAATTCAATAAATATGTTTTATTCATTTAATTCCTTAAGAATGTAGCTTAATTAATATTTAAATAAATTGAATAATTTATTTAATTAATAGGAGAAGAGGCTGAGGATGAATTAATTAAATTTTAATTTAATTAACTGATTATTAATAGTTAAATAATCAAATAAATAGTAAATATTCATTTAATTAAATGGACAGATTTATGTGACTACTTTTGCCCCTCTTTGAGACGGTGCGGTTTATCACATCGTTTCAAAGAAAGAAAAATAGGTGTGAAGAAATATGCCCCATAAATGTTAATTTAGTGGGTGCTATGTCCCCTCGACAGATGGGCTAAAAAATTTCAAAAAATCGGGTGATCTCTCGAAAAAGAACAAGAAGTTGAGGGGAGGTAGAATACAAGAAATTAGCAATAACGGTGAAATGATGGGAGAAAAATGGGGGTAAAATGAGGAAATGAGAGACGTTGGAAGTTTAGAGGGACCACAACAGTAAGCGGGGTGAATTAGGGTTAGGGCTGGATGGTATATATGGGGGGGAAGGGGAAAAAATAGGCTCATTTGCACCTATCTCCTTGGCAGTTTAGAGCTCTGATAGGGAATTTTTGGTGAAGGAGTGAGCAACGATCATCATGCCTATGCCTATAGAAGATCACCGGCTAGAGTGGATCTGTCGATTCCAACAGCCAGACAACTACAAACCAGCTATACACAAATTTTGAATTTTGTGTTTTGTGCATTTTTGGCATGTTTTTTCAGGCATCAAAGTCCAATCAAGATAATAGCGCTAAAACCATGTTTTAATGCTATTGTCGCCTAGAATAGCACTATTATGCCGCAATGGTGCTATTGTATAGTAGTTGTAGCGCTTGTGTTAGGTTTAGTGCTTTCATTACATAGTAGTAGTGGTATTGTAGTATTAGCACGTTTGTATGTTTGTTGTAGTGCTGTTGTTATTGAATAGCATTGTTGTGTAGTTAATTTAGCGTGTTTGATTGTTTAGCACTTTTGTGCACAAATTGTGGCGCTATTGTGAGCAGAATAGCACTATTGTGATAAAAATTCCCCAGTGTTAGAGAACATAGCCTGATGTCTCAGTTGATTGTTTGATTGGTTGTTTTGGTGAATTATAGCAGCCCCCTTGAGACTAGGTCATTATGATAAATGTCTGTTGTAGTCTAGGATTGCCATAATCGATTACCTATTGAGACCCGAAGATACTTGATCAAAGTATCTGTTGATAGTCTAGGTTGAAAACTTAAGAAAGTTTGTACCAAAACAACTAATGTTTGTTGATGTGTGTAAGAGGACGTGCCTGTTCTACAGATGCCGGAGCAGCATCCTGCCACATAGCAGCTGACAGAGGCAGACAGATTCTGCGTCGCTGCGACTAGTTTGTACGATATGATCTATCGTCCCGTGATTCGGATGAATTGCGGACTGATGACAGCACTGGCCGAGCATTGGCATAGTGAGATATGTACCTTCTACCTGGCGATGGGAGAGATGACAGTGATGCTAGAGGATGTGTGGAGGATACTACACATCCTGATTAGAGGGGAGCTGGTGACCTATGATCAAGCATTAGGGACGACGACGGTGTAGAGAATATTTGCTGATGATGTTTATATTGAGGATGACTTTGTATCCTAGGAGGACATAGTAGCATTGTATGAGCCTTTACCAATAGTTTTATCCAGGATCGTCGGGGGTTTGGTGTGCCCCGACTGACGTTCACATGGACTAGCCGTTGGTTGGGACCAGGTGATTGAGAAGATGATGACTGAGAGGACCCACTATGCCTGGGGACCATGTGTGCTAGCACATATTTATAGGGAGCTACACGAGGTGGTGTACCGAGAGAAGAGATCACTAGCAGTAGGGATCACATTACTACACATCTGGGCTTGGGAGCACTTGCCAGTCACACGAACAGTCTACTTGATATTTAGGGTGATATATCAGCCCTATGTTTATATGTATGGAGGGATGATGAGCCAGCCCCATCTGAGGAAGTTGGATTTTTTGTGACGGGCTTTAGATGACCTAGATACAGTGATATGGAGGTTGTATATCGAGTGTGAGCCTTGGGAGGATGATGCAGAAGTGCTACTGTATGTATTTATGACACACTTTTTGATTGGGCGCACATCCTACCTTATAGAGAGACAGGTGCCAGGGAGAGTGATGAGGCAGTTTTGACGGAGGTAGGGATTGTCGAGAGGCTCAGGGGAGTATGCATGGGTAGTACGGGAGAGATTTTAGTGGGGACCAATGTTACCATATGATCAGGCCTTGATAGAGTTCCAGAATTTACAGGCGAGACCAGGGCATATGAGGCCTGAGATTGTCGATGCAGGGGTGACAGAGGAGTACACACAGTATCATACTGCACATCTGATTATATAGATTTCAGATCCGATCGAGCCTATACCACCTTTTGAGGATGAGAGGAGATGATAAAGGAGGAAGAGAGGAGGTCGAGGAGTAGGAGGAGGAGATGGAGGTGGTGGAGGAGGATTTGGTGGAGCAGGAAAAGGTGGAGGAGGAGATGGAGGTGGTGGAGTATTTGGTGGAGCAGGAGGAGGTGGAGGACGAGGAGGATTTGGTGGTGGAGGGGGATTTGGAGGTGGAGGTGGTGGAGGAGGATGATTACAGAGGAGAGGTAGAGGGGGAGAGTCGTTGCGACTATCACAGGGTCCACTGATACGAGGGGCTGCCAAAGAAGGAGGTAGGGATATTGGTGGGGGTGTAGTGCCTATGGAGATGGGAGAGGGAGCCATAGGTGGAGGAGAGGTTCCTATGGAGATGGGAGGGGGAGAGATAGGTGGAGGAGATGGAGATGTATGGGAGTATATGATTTTACACTCACAGACTCGGTTAGAGGATAGCGAGGCAGAGATTGCAGCTAGAGATGTCCAACTATTTGCATGGGAGGTGGAGCTGACTGTAGTGAGGAAAGAGAGAGATGATCTGGTGGACAGGTTGAGGGAGGTGCAGGATAGAGTCCAAGTCTTGGAGGGAGCATAGGCATAGGGTCCAACTGAGGTGGTGTTGAGGGAGATGTGACAGGCAAGTGGAGAGATTGACTATTGGTGGGGAATATATGAGCTGGTTGTGCCAGTTAGTCAGCAAGCACTGAGCTATTCTAAGATGCGGTGGGCAAGATCAAAGTGGTCACAGAGGGCTCAGAGAAGTGGGGGTGTTATGGGTCCTCCTCAGTGAGGTGGTGGGGGAGGAGTAGGGGGTAGTCGTGGTGCAGCATCTGGCCAGAGTGCCATTTGAGATATTTTAGGTACTTGTTACATTATTATTTTGGACTGTGACTTGGATGGATTTTGGTAGTCGATATATTTTGACATCATTGTACTATGATACATGTAATCTTTTTTTTTAATGTGATATATGAAGAGATCCCATGCTTTGATATTATATGCATATGTATGATGACACCTATATTGTTGATACAGGATGATGATTATGAGTTATGCTTAGATTCATGCTATGGATGATTTGATTACTATATATACATGGTGATGATATGATTTCTAGATGCATGCTATGGATGATTTGTCTAATTATGTGGATGCAGGTAGAAGATGGACGATGCTTGTGGTAATGATGTTAATTATGATGTAATGATGATGATGTATGCAAAAATAATGAGTTGAAATAATGCATAATGATGTTTGTGATAGATAATACTTGTTCATTTTTTATGATATGATATGAGTAAATGATGCATGTTGTAAGATGAATCTAAGTGAATCAAATGTGTATGCAAATGTGATGTATGAATGCACTTTAAATGGATGAACAAATGTTGATACAAATGTTTATGTATGAATGCACTTAAATGAATGTATCTAAATGATGTAATGTTTATGAGATGTATTTAAAATTAATCTAAATGACTAAAATGATTCAAAACATAACTAAGTGATAAATGAGATTGAAATGATAATGCAAATAAATGCAAATAGGGGATAAAGAATAATGAATAACTGCACCTTAATGCAATTAAAGGATAATGAATAACTGCACCTTAGTGCAATTGGAGGATAATGCATGCATCTCATGAATCTAGATGAAACAAAATGGGGAAAAATGCACCTATGAAATGAATTCTAAATGAACTTAAAGGATGATGAAAGGAATGCATATTTAAAATGAATGCACTACATGGATGAATGAATGTTCTTTATAACAAATTCACTTAAATGAAATGCAACTAAATTATAGTTGTAGACACCTAAAATTGTTTAGTCTAATTAAATAAATATCTTTATTTATTTAATTATTTTAAGCCTAATTCTTCTATTAATTAAATAAATCTTTATTTATTTAACTAATTCATTTATCCTCTTTTAGCCTTATTTCTCATTTAAATAAATACTTTTATTTATTTAAATTATCCTTTTCCTAAATTAAATAGATATCTTATTTATTTAATTGATCCCACTTCCTCTATTAATTAAATAAATCTTTATTTATTTAATTAATTCATTAACCTTTTCTACCCATGACACATGTCATTCATCTCTTAATTCCTACACTACCTACCCTTTCATTATTTTCTTATTTTCTCTACCTACCCTCTAATCCTAGCTGACTATTTATCTCTTACACCTCCAATCTTATCCCTCCATTTCCTACAGTGTCTTCTATATAAGAGGACACTTCCTTCATTATCAACCCTGATTAGTTGACTTCTCAACTACATTACACTTTCAAACTTGCATATGCGATCAAGCCTACTTTCAACCACATTTCCGTTCTTTGTTGAGCTCTTGTGCACATATAAAATCTAAGAGCAAATATATCAAGCAAGATAAATGGAGATAGGAAGAATGGAGATCTAAACCCTATTGGACATGTGATGGTATAATCTTTGTGATTTCATTTGATTTGCATTGTCTTAGGTAATCTTCATAAGTTATGGTGGATCTTTGTTGTTGTTAGGCTAGGGTTTTGTGGTTGAATTCATTTAGTCTTTCAATATTGTTGTTTTCCATTTTCACCATATACATTTTGGCACGCCCCATGGGACATAGATTTTTGTTAGATCTATGTTTTTTGCAGGTTTTTCTAACCCTATATTGCTGTTTTGTAAAACAATTTGGAGAAAACCTTGTGCAGCTAGGGTTTTGGACACAAAATCAAGATCTTGGAGAGATTTGATCCTATCTCACAAACGTATTAGAATTTTTGCACAGAATTTTATTGGCAAGTTGAAGACAGTATCAATAGATTTCAATCCAAAATTTAGAATTTTTGGAGCACATTTTCATTTTCTATGAATTTTTTATGATTTTTCATAAACAATTAATTTTGAGAGCAAATCAGTGAATTGTTCGGGTTTTCTTACATTTTTGGAAATATCTCATAATTATACACAACATCTGTTCTTTGTGATTTTAATTTTGATGCAAAAAAATTCTTAAAAAATCAGATCTTTAAAGATCCATTCCCAAAACATGACAAGGAAAAAGCTAAAGCCATAGATGAGCAAACCAACTATACCAAAGAATCCTATAACTATGATTCAATTGTTGATCACATTTCAATGGACAATTATGTCTCTACCATTATCATCAAGGACAAAACGCATGAGAATTCTACCCAAAGACCCAAGGTTGTCCTGAAAGGAATTAGATCTTCTTCCGAACCTACCTCTTAGTGTAATGTTACAACTCATCGAGGAAAATTCACTTTACAAGGTGCTCCAGCTAAAAAGACTACTTCCTTATCAACCAAACTTGAGTATGACCTTGTAGAACAGTTAGGGAAGAAACCCACACCTATCTCCATCCTTGAACTTTTACGCATATCCCCTGCACATAAGGCCATTCTTGACAAAACCTTGAGAGACACTTCCATCCCTATTGATCTAAACATGGACCAGTTTCAATCCTTGGTGGGATACCTTTCTGTTCCACACTCCCTTACATTCACAGAAGCTGATGACGCCTCTGTGAGCCAACCACATAATGCACCTTTACACATTGAAACCTTCCTACATAAACATTGAATAAAGCGAGTCTTGATAGATGGAGGAGCAGGTCTAAACATTTGTACATTGAGCACTATCAAACAATTGGGATATTCTGATAAAGCTGTGAATTCTACAAACAAAATTACCATCAAAGCATATGATGATGAAGAGCATTCATCCAAAGGCATAGTCACTTTACCTCTTAGAGTTGGGCCAATTACAAAAGATGAGGTTTGTCAAGTCCTTGACCTCGATCTCACATACAACATATTGCTAGGACGTCCATGGATTCATGAGATGAGCGCATTACCATCTACATACCATCGATGTATCAAGTTTTCACACAATGGAGTTGAAGTTATCATCAAAGCTGATCCTAACCCATTCATATATTGCAACAATCTATGACCTAGATCAGAAATAACAATCCCAATCAATTTAGAGGCTATTCCTTCATCAACTTATGTGGATCCAGAATCATTAAAGGCTTCTACATCCAAACAAATAGAGCTAAAAGAAAAATTCAAGATTAAAGACATGAGATGTGGTGAGTATATCTGTCATGCTGATCAACTCCCACTATCTCCTAAGACATTCAGTCGACAGGAACAACCTACAAAAAATTTGCAATGCCAAGGAATTGGGTGTGAACCACCTAGTGTTGTGGCTACTATGTCTGAATGCAAATCACCTCTAGTGCTGCAAGCAGCTCTTGATATCAATAGTCCTAAGAGTGGTTCCAACAAAGAATCTATTGAGCATATCACCAACCCTCTTGATAACTCACATAGCTTTACCATATCATCCACTTATTCCATTTCCAGTCCTCTCCCAGACTTGGATCAACAAGAATTACAAAAGCCCTTACTAATTGGGGATGAAAAATTAAGCCTTGAAAAGAAAAAACTAAAAGTGAAAACTAAAGAAAAGTCTTTTAGTTCAAATCAAAATCAAAAGCTATTGGACTCTGAAAAAATCAAGGTCAAGGATAAAAATCCTATGAAAGAAAAAGAACAAGAGTTGATCTCCCCTAATATCAAAATAACTGGGGGCAAAAGTTCTACAATTTTAAGTCAAAAAGCATACTTGTTGATCTGAAGTCTCTATCATGTCATGATACTTTCACTTCTTTTCACAAGCATAAGCCTTCATCACTCATCCACTTGTTCCACACATTCTTTCCCTTCTAGCAATACATCATGGACCTTTAAGGGAGCTTCCTTGAGGGACTTTGTTATCAGGGATGCTGAAACTTCTTTAGGTGATTGTGGTATTGTTGCCTTTAAAAAAGAATCTTGTTATTACAATATTCAACATAATTATTAAATTGATACAAGAAGGATTTCTAAATTGTCACCTCTTGGAGAGGCTTTTTTATGATGAAACCTTGTTCAAGTATGGTGGAGGACTGAAATGAGCTGCTGCACCCATTTATCGTGCATTTGGTTGGACAATATTTCTCATTGCACTGATGTGCTTTATGGTTCGATTCAATCGCCACAACACAGGGATTAATGCAGCTTGGAAGAGAGCATTTTCTGTTGCACATATGTTGAGGGGAATCGCACTTGTGCTGGCCAGGCTGCCCTGGCCACAGAGAACATTTCTCATTACAATTTGAAGATGTCTCATATAAGTAACAGCTCTGGCCACATGTATGATTTTTCCTTTTGCAATTGTGATTTCCTTCATGCCCTGCTAAATCCCCGCATAAGCTTAAGCTGTCTCCTTCTCGAGTACAATAACTGCAGTTTTCTGTACACAAATGACTCCCCATGCAAGAATGACGGTCACCATGCCCTTTCTCCATCACACATCTCCAGAAGCAAACAGAACATTTGCATCCACAAACTGATAGTCCTTGCTTTACTTTGCCAAGAGCTACATTAGCCTCTAGCTGCAACCTTTGCTCCTCGTCATCATCACAGAAATCTGTGGTGTTTGAACTTATAGAAGACTCCCCGACAGCAACAGGAAAATCAGGAACTCCTTCCTGTGTGTTGAAATTATCCAAAACCCTTAATTCTTCATTTGTATCTGTCACAGAAAGGCATCCCATGTGGACCGCAGACGTAAGATTTCTCCTCAGGATATCAACTGTCATAGCCACTCGCTTGCTGTCAATATCAGTCCAGTCCTTGGCTGCAATCTGAGCTATAATAAGCTTCAGATCCCTCATGAAGGTGAATCCACTGTAATAGCAAGAATCGATTCTTTATGTCACCGCTTCTGCTAGCTCACTCAGGCTCTCTCTATAATACTCAGATCTATTATAAGGAGCCATAGCAGCAATCTCGACCTTTCCGTCGTACATTTTAAAAATGAAATTGTTCATTTGTGCTTTCCTACACAATGATCCTGATAGTTGCATTTATAATTATCTGAAATTTAACTTTCATTAAATCAAAATAAAGAACTATTAGATCTTCATACAACTTCGCTTCCACCGACTTTCTCAACAACAACTCAAACCAATCACACCTCCTTCCTACCACTCCCGACAGGAACTTCGCTGCTTGCAGCTCTCGCTAAAAAAGGGTTTGGGTGGTACATCATGGCGCTTGCTATGAGGCCCTTTAAACAGCACCCCATAGCTCCCTACTTCATAGGTTGCACGATGCTGCAGGAGGAGGCTAGGAAGTAGGGGGCCATGGGGTGCTGTTTAAAGGACCCCATAGCCAGCGCCTAAAAACAGATGAGACGATATGTACGTACGGCTCATTAGGCACATTACCAAGTAAACACTATCATTAAAGTCTAGTTAAACTCCGTCAGTAGTTCGATCGTGCACACAGATCAACTTGATTGTTTTCCTGTGCATTAATGACCTTATTTCAGAGTTCACATGCCAAGCGATGCAACTAGCAACTGATGAAAATGATCCTGAGATCAACTTAGAGGTGTACTGTAAAAACACAGTTGTAAAGCATCTGCATTTTGCAGGGATTTCTCACATGCGCAAAGTTGATAATTATAGCGCTTTCATCATTAAAGAGCCAAGTTCCACTAATTGACAAAATTGTCATGTGAGCTCTGAAACGAAGCCAAGTCCTGTAGAGAAAAACTGGTGAGTTGATATGTACGTACCGCTCAAATATGGAGTTTTGTTAGCGTGGCAAGGACATTTGGTTGCAGCAGAGCAATAGCACAAATGTTGTTCAGTTCAGTGTTTAAATGGTGATTTGCATTTTAGATAGTTCATTTATTATGCGGATGATAATGTTGAAGTAGTTATATTAAAGAATTGATCAGTATTTGTATAAAAGATTAATAATAGTTGTATGATAGACCTAAAACGGAAAAGTAATGAGCAATGTATTTGTGCATAGATGATCATCTATTAGTTCTTCCGCACAATTTCAATAATATTTGAAGGTCTCTTAAACATTAGGTTATATATTTTATTGGAAATGTTTATTAAAATATTAATATTTCATATTTTAATAAATTTGGTTCACATTTTATTATCAAATAATTGTAGAATTAAATAATATGGAGCCCTTTAACTTGCACATTCTAATCTTAAACCTAATAATCACCATTAAAGATTCCTACCTCATTCTTATACTCTTGCCTCTTGTCACTAATTACAAATCTCAATCTTCTAGCTACATTTACAATGACTAGGCTTAACTATATTAATTTGCAAGCGAGGATACAAACATACATCTTTGTCCATCTAGAATAAGTTGAAGAGTTATTGGAAGAGGAGACCATGATATAAGCATGATCACTCTAGGCTATGGAAGTGGGAATGACTAGGCTTAACTATATTAATTTGCAGCGAGGATACAAACATACATCTTTGTCCATCTAGAATAAGTTGAAGAGTTATTGGAAGAGGAGACCATGATATAAGCATGATCACTCTAGGCTATGGAAGTGGGAAATTTCAACCACACCAGCTACTTGAGCGATTCATAAATTATGATTATGTGTGCCTATAGCCACTCCCAACCTCACTTCTTTCCTTGATTTGATCCTACCAAAACCAACATCCTACTATTTCTCATTCAATTCCACAATGAAATATCAATTGTAAATACTACAATCATTATGTATAAATGATGTCATGTATCCATTTTCTAGTAAATTTTTTATAAATTGTGTTTTATTTACATACATGAATTTAATGCTCCCTTACCTTCTATAGATCCTTTTGATATTGCAATTGAACTTAACCTAAATGTTTTATCATATCAATTGAGCACACATTTACATGATTGGTTTTATGTGGTAGTATTTTAAGTCATTTAATTGCATTCATTTTACATCTCTAATCCCTCAAACAATATTTCTTATTTAAGAATGTTAAAGGAGGATCAACATAAAAAAATTGGATTTTGTGCACAAAAAACGAAAGATGAAATCATATTTGAGGGTCCTTGCTTACTATATTTGATCCTTGTATGGTTTTGAGAGGTTGAACTAGAAAAACTTATCTCCTTGTGACATAATGAGAACTCTTCAAAAAAAAAAAAATGGCTAGTCTGTAGATATTCAAAGTAGTGAAAGCCAAGTTCCACATGGAAACAAGAAACAAAGTAGAACAAGTTACTACATATTGTTAAATATGTATTTATATGATGAGTTTATGGTCTTAGATCTAAGTTGGAGGTCTACACTTAGTAGGAGGAGAGAGAGAGAGAGAGAGAGAGAGAGAGAGAGAGAGAGAGAGAGAGAGAGAGAGAGAGAGAGAGAATGTTTAATTAAAAGGTAGTTTCTTTTATCCTATAAATTTCAATTTAGATTTTGTAGTTTGAAATTTAATTTATTATATAAATAAAATTCAAAATACAATTATTAGTATTTTAATTATTATTTGTCTTAGACATTTTTAATTACATGTCTTAGATAGGTTGTTACATGCACGAAACCAGATCAAAGCCTTAGACGAGATGCTTAAGTCTTGAAGCCAAACAATATATATAAATAGATGTCGACTCATCCTATTTTTCAACTTCTTTAAGGTGGGTTGAATAGAATGATAAAACTTTCTAGACCTTTCAACCTTCCTTTTGATGCATTTTTTGATGAGTGGAACTAACATAATAGAACTTTCTAGACTATTCTGACTCTTCCTTCCTACATGGATCACACAACATAATACAACTTATTGTCCTATGAGAATTCATTTTTCTGTGGATCGCCTAGCATGATATAGCTTGCTAGCTCGTAGAATCCATGTTACCTTGTTTCTCTCTCTCATAGATCACCCAACATAACACAACTTGCTAGTCTATGGCATCCACGTTTTCTCATTTCTTCTCCCCATGAACTCATAGCTTTGCTAGTTGTTGGATCACAAGTTCATTATTTGATGCATGCTCTTTCTCTTTCTAGGTGACTACTTGTGTTCTTGTAATAACATTCCGAGAATCAAATTAGTGGCTAAGACATTTTTATTTTTATTATTGAGGTCTCTTCAACTGGTTGACTTAGAGATTTTTGTTTTAGTACTAATCCCTTTGTTTTGTGTCTTTTGTCTTTGATTTCCTTTTTTTGACTTTTTTTATTTTGTCTTGTTTTGTGTTCCCTTGCATGTGTTTGGATGAGTAAAGATCTTAAGATTGGGGGCTTGGTTCCTCAAAATTAGTGATGGCTTATCTCTTTGTGATCTTGCTCCTATTTTCTCCTCTCTTTTTTCCTCATCTTTCTACTTTATCGTGAGTATTTGCATAAAATCGTACTCTTGTTAAAGTGGGGGATAAACATAACATCGTAAATTGTAATCGATATAATTCACACCTCCTTCTTGTGGCCCTACTTTAGTTCATCCAATCCTAGTTCTTCCCTACACCTATTTTGGCTCATTTTACTTGAAATTTTATGTCACCTAATTGCATGACCTAGTGGACCCCATCCTAGAATGTTGCTCTCCAAGATACAACCTTGTTTTTCCTATTTTGGGAGGAGAAGGGCGCTTGGGGGACCCCTATCTAGACCAGGATGTCTTGGGTGCCATGGTCCCCCTTAAACAAGTCCTAAATTAAATAGGACTGGGCACTATGCCTCCTCAATTTATTTTTCTCCACATACCTCAATGTAACCATTGGAGGTAAGCCTTACTGGTAATTTACCAATGAAACTATATATAAAGGCATCCTATCAATTAAATTTGATTATCATTTTCATACCCCATCATTTGTGCATACACCAATCATTTGTTATCAAGCATTCTTAAGCACTCAAGGTAGGATTTCATCCCACCATATTCTTAAAACATCATGGAGAAAATTGTATCATTCCTCATGCAAGCATGTATGTTCTATTAGGTCATGTTCATGTTATGTCAAGTCATGTTATTGCATTGACATATGTGATCACATTCAAAGAGGATTGCACAATCAACTTCAATAAGTCATTACTGATTTGAGGTATTATGATATAGAATTTACTTTAGTATTTCAGTTACAAGTTGAATTTAATTCAAGGCTTTATCTCTTGAACTGGGGTTTAACCTTTAAGGCAAATCCCCATCAACAACCCTATTTCTTTCTTTTTGTGTGAAGGGAATTATCTCAAGAGTTGTGATTGGGAAATCTGGTACTAGTGTCAATGACAACGATCAGACTCAACTTTTGAAGGTGCAAAAAGTAGAGGACTAGGGTGATCAAATCCCCTCGATCTCATGAATTTTTGACAACCTTTCAATGATGGATTATGTATGTCATCCTAATTTGGAAAACATCCAGTCTATTTGCCCCTGATACTTGGAGGACTAGGGCAATCTGCTCCCTTAGTCTTGACAATTATGCCTAAATATTTCTTTGTAGGTTCTGATCCATTTTCCCACCTCAGATCTAAGTTTACATCTCTGCATGATATCTAGAACATTATGTTACTATTATTCAATATCCATTTCTCATTATTTTTCCTAGATCTAGCATTACAACTTAACCCTAATTGCTATTCAAATTTAACTCTAACAAGGTAAGGATTAACTTGATCCGAGTTTAGTTATTTCAGGATTGAATAAATTAAATTCCTTCCCTTGATGTGAGGTTGGTCCCAAGTGAAATTAGTGGCTTTATTATCAATCCAGGTGGTGAAACCCTAATTTATCAATACCTTACAATTTGTATAATTTAATTATATAGTTTTGAAGTAAGATTTTTTTCAATGGTGACTTGCAATGGAAAAGATTATTTCTAAACCCAAAATGTGTTCCTAATTATATCAATAAAAATAGAACATTTTTCTAGTTGGGTATTCCCCCCAAAAAAATTCAGAAGGCTTCATTTCATTCTTTTTAGCATCCATTCTATTCTCTAAGAAACATTAACAACAAATTGCCAAAATGGTATCAAATTTATTTTGTATCAAATAATTTTTGTTGTTGTTGTTGTTTAAAAACTTATGTGAGGGTTTCGGATTTGTACTATTTAATGACCTATTTTTTGTTGTTGAAATGGAAGTATGACAAATCTCCCAATATATGTCAGGAGAAGGGAGTAGTCTTGGATGGTTTGAAGTCATCAACCCAAGTACAAGATTACTTCATTATAGTATACAAGTGCTGAAATATTTTCCCTTTAAAATTACGCTAGATGTAGGTAAATTTGAAAGGGAAGTAGGACAAATCTCTCGGAAAAATCACATGACATAAGAAGGGAGTAGGCTTGGATGGTTTGAAGTCATCAAACTAAGCACAAAATTTCTTCGCTATAGTATACAACAAAAAAAAGTTCTTGAGAGTTTCAAGTTCTCCACAAAAATGGACCCTAGGGGTTAATAATTCATAGATGAAAGATGTGAGAGATAAATGGAAGACCTTGATAAATAAATTACTAAGCAAAAATATCAATCTTGGACTCAAGAATAGTTGATCAAACAACCTCAAATAATGTACTAGGAAACATAATCAATCTTGAACTCAAGAATAGCTAAAGAAATCTACTTTAAAATCCACACTGCAAGTGTACATAGAGAATTAGAGGCACCAATAAAAATTTAATTAGGCTACCATGAGAAGATGGGCCATAAGAAAAAAAGAAAAAATTTTAGGGCAGGGAATTATAAAATTTTGGTGTTGGAAATGGTATACTATTGAAATATTAGAAGTTTTGTTTGGTTATAATTACTCCTATAAAAATAGATTTAGATGTGCTATTGGGAGCATATAATGGCTCGAATTAAAAAAAATTAAATTTATCAGATCTTAAAATCTAATTTTTAATATTTTTATATACATGTATATGTACAAAAGGAAAATAAACCTTTTCAAATTTTGATCTAGGCTATTCAAATCTAATGGTACAAATTAATCTAGATTAGTAAACAATAGTTGTGTTCTAGTGTCAATTTAGAATAGAAAAATAAGCATCAAAAGAAACATGATGGATAATGATACTTAGTTTTATAATTAATGTGATGGAATAAATTTAATTTAAAACTAGCTTTGATGATTTTATATAAAAAATTAAATACTTTCTTTGTGTCTTGTATCTATTATTGTGGGTTTAGACACAAATTTTCTTAGTAAAATTTATTACCCAATGCTATTACAATGAACCTCTTAAAATATATTAGCAAATCACAAAGTACAGAAATAATTGCACAAAATTGAGACAAAACATATATTAATATATTGAATTAAGAAAATTTTCAATGTAGAACATCATTGGTCTCTTTGAGGGGGCAATATCATGAGTTCATGCTTGCAACAATAAAATTCATAAATGACTATAGTAGTATACATACGCTCTACATGTACTAATTTTACCTAATACGTGGTTATTATTTTCAAACATGTGAGATTAACTAACATAGGAAAAGAGATGATTTACAAAGCGTATATATCCAATTCTTTCCTTATGTATACCTCAATGCAAAAGTAATTATTTAATAAAATAGTTAGGACTATGGTTCCTTATATGCCCTCACTCTTAAACGAGGATTTATTATCAAATCTTGAGATGAGAATTTTTTTGTTGCCTTTCGAAGAGTGATTAGACCACATTACATATTTGTGTTGCATAGCATGCTACTAGAAGAGAACTTAAATTATAATGTAGATTTGTATTTGGTATGAATGACAATCAAGTATACATTCTGGTGCCAAGAGCATAAATCCCTTCATATCAAACATAGGTAATGTACCAACTAAGCGTGAATACACTAGAAAATATTCATCTTAAAAACAAAAATGGATTACTCCCTTCATATCAAACATAGGTAATGTACCAACTAAGCGTGAATACACTAGAAAATATTCATCTTAAAAAAAAAAATGGATTACTAGGTGGAACTTGGAGGAAAGAGAAAGCTCCAATTTGTATGCCATAGATTTAATATTTTTGTAAAAAAATGTAGGTCCCATGAATCATTTGTGCTTGTTTTTATTTAATCTTCAACTTTAGGGAAGATTATTTATATACAGTTAGATGCAAAAAGGACCATTTCATCAATGTCAAAATTTTATTTGGAGTAATCTTGATTGTTTTTTACTTCATATGTAAATATATGTGATCTAAAAATAATCCTTAAGGGTTTATATAATTGTGTCATGTGTGTGAAGGGTGGAATCCATGACTTGTACTTCGGAACTACTTGGTATATATATTTGGATAGATAGGGGATATTGTCCATTCATAGCTTGGTTATGGTGTTGAAAATTATATTATAAAACCATTCTACACGTGGTAACTGTTTTGTCTAACATTGTTTATTATACACAAAGAAATCAAAATGGGTCTTCAAGAACTTATCAATAAATTTTGATTGGTCATCTAATTATGAATGATGTGCACACCACATCTTGAGATATGTACTATTGTTATAGATGTGTTGGACACATTGACTAATGAGAGTTTAATAATATAAAATATAAAATTAATAATTAATTGTGGTGCATCTTGGAATATTCGACATCATAATGGGTTAAATATTAATTCTAGCAAGACCCATCAATGCAGTGGCATCCACAAATTGGAGATAAGCATATGGATGAAGGCGATCACCCCAATTCCAACCCTAAATTAAACCTTGCCGAACACAAGACTTGATAAATTTACCGAGACCCTCTACCATGAGAGTGAATAAGAATTGGGAAAGAGGTTCCCCTTGTCGAAGACCTCTGCATGCACCAAATAAATCCATGGGCTCACTGTTAATAAGGGCTGCAAATGAAGCCATTCAATTTTGAAGCCAAAGGCAATAAGCACTTTATAAAGGAATTTTCATTTGACTCTAACATAAGCTTTGGCTATATCCAATTTAATAAACATAGCCTTCTCCTTAGATATCTCCATAGAATGAATGGCTTCTGATGCTATAAAAATCTCATCCAAAATTTGCCTTCCAACCCCAAAACCATGTTGCTCTTCTGAAATAAGTTTATTGAGCCATGACTTGAGCCTTTCAACAATCAGTTTAGTGATTGTTTTATGAACCACGTTACAAAAGGCTATAGGATCGAAAGAACTCAGAGAATTTTCTCCCTCCTTCTAAGGTATGAGAGCAAGGAAAGTAGCGTTCATATCCCTGAGCTTCTGTTTATTTATATAAGACTCCCACACCACCTTCAAAATATCCAACTTAATTATTGGAAGGAAGTGAAGTAGTGAAACAACTTCTTACACTAACCTTGAGAGGAGTATAATGCAAAAAATTTTACAGATCCTTATAGCAGTTACAGAAACTTAACACAAATAAACAAAATATCATGCATACCACAACTCACCAACACAATCATTTACATGGGAAAACCCGTTTAGGAGAAAAACCCCACACTCCAAAAGTAGCTCAATAAATTATTCAACAATCAATAACAGATTACAATATACTTGCAGAGAAATCTCTTCAGAAGAGAACTACTAATCAAAGACTCAGAGGTAACACAATAGCCGTAAGACTCTTACACACAACCTCTATCTCACACACCTCATATATAGGAGATACAATATAAGAAAGCATCAAACGGAATTACAAAACCATGGGCTAAAACCACCCAATAAACTAGAGCAGAGGTTATCCCCATTATAGATGTGTTATGATGTGTCAAAACACACATCAACATGTGTTCCTCCATTATACATCTCATTTATGTGTCCAATGCATTTTATATTTTCTATTTCAGGAGTCCAAACTTCCGAAGGCCATAACTTGTGAACCGTGTGTCTGATTGACGAACTGTTTGAAGCATCAGAAAGCTAGAGAAATGCTCTATCACACCCCTCCAAAATGGAAACTTTAATATTTTCAAAACTAGCTATGATCTTACAACAAATTTTTACCGACGTGCTTATCTAGCGAACTAGAAGCTTTAGGGATAATTTCGCACCATTTCATGCTTAAACAAAAACTTACTATAAATAGTAACACATGTAAATTGAAGGTTGAGACACCATGTCCCAACATTCTCTCACTTGTCGAAGAACTTTCAAGAGCAAAGGGAGTATCAACACAATAATTTAACTACTAGGGGCCATGAGGCCCATAGACTCACAACACCATTTAAACCTCTTTATGCTCACAGTGTTAGTTAAAGAATCTAGAATATTCATCAAAGTCTCTACCTTAACCAACTTCACCTTACCATCTTCAACCATATCTCTGACAAAATGATACTAAACATCAATGTGCTTAGTCTGGGCATGAAATGCTGGGTTCTTAGTTAAATGCAGATCACACTCTGACTGTCACAGTAAAGTGTCACTATTTCTTGTTTTATTTGAATATTTTAACAAAGTCTCTTAACCCAAATGGATTCTTTACAAGCATGAGTAGCTACCATATACTCTTCTCTTGTAGTGGACAAAGAAACCACAACTTGCCGCTTACTCATCCTATTAATTGCACCGCCAAATAAAGTAAATACATAAGCAATGGTGGATCTTCTGCTATCAATATAACCTGCCCAATCTAAATCCACATATCCATGAATATCAAGGTAAATCACATCTCCAACCAAATTACCATGATAACAAAGAGAATACTTAGAGGTACCCTTCAAATATGTAAAGACTCTTTTGACTGCATCCCAATGAACTCTATCAGGATTAGAAATATGTTTGGAAAGAACTCCCACTTCTTGGGTAATGTTTGGTCTAGTACAAACCGTTGCATATATCAAACTTGCAATTGCACTCTGGTAAGGCACTCTACTCATTTCTTTCATCTCTGATGGAGATGTAGGACAATCTAAAATAGATAATTTCATTCAAACTGTGAAGGGAACACATAATGGTCTACAATCCTGCATGTTGAACCTCTGTAAAACTGAATTCACATACTTACTCTGCCCTAGCCATAGCTTTATGTTCACTCTATCTCTTCTAATTTACATCCCAACAATGTTTTTCGCTGCACCAAGATTATACATTTAAAATTTAGCAGCAAGCTGAGAATTCAATTCTGAAATCATACATTTTCCTTTACCAATGAATAACATATCATCAACATATAATGCAATGTACAAGAAATGATCACCATTAGATTTATAAAAGACATAGTGATCTGATTTAGAATGCTCAGATCTTAAAATCAACACATTTGTATTAAATTTTTGGTGCCACATCCCAGGACTCTGTTTGAGGCCATACAATGATTTCTTCAATTTATAGACCAAATTACTTTTACCTTTCACCACATAGTGCTCTAGTTGTGTCATATAAATACCTTCCTCTAAATCACCATGAAGGAAAGTAATTTTCACATCCATTTGCTCGACCTCTAAATTACAAGAAGTAGTAATAGAAAGCAAAAATCTAATGGATGTCATTTTTACAACAGGAGAAAATATCTCACCATAATCAATACCCTCAACCTAAGAGTAATCTTTTGTAACCAACCTTACTTTATACTTCTCAATGCTTCCATCTGAACCAATATTTTTCTTGAACACGCATTTGCAACCAACAGGCTTTCGTCCTTTAGACAATGGTACAAGATCCCATTCATCATTTTTTTTCAAAGCTTTCATTTCTTCTTCCATAGCATTCTTCCAAGATTCTGCATCATTCCTACCTAATGCCTCTTCTAAAGAAATAGGTTCATCCACATTAGTATTCAAAACAAAAATACATCTCCAATCATTAGGTGAATACCTTTTAGTTGGTTGTCTATGTCATGTACACCTTTGAACAAGCCAAGTTGGAGGTTCTTCCTCATCTTCTAAAGATTCAGATCTAGATGAGCTCTCCTCAACTTCTTTCCTATCAAGTTGACTCAATTCAACTCTTTTAGGCATAGAAGGGAATTGAATCATATCTTCCTGTTTAGTCTATTATGGTTGCAATGTAGCAAAAGGAGACTTAATTTCTCTAAAAATAACACTTTTACTATTAATTACCTTTTATGCAACAAGGTCGCAAAGGTTGTATCCTTTTACACCATAACTATAACTGATGAAGATACATTTCACAACCTTCTCCTCCAACTTCGTACACTTCTCTTTTGGCACATGAGCATATGCCTCGCAACTAAAACCTCTAAGATGTCTCAAAGAAGGCTTGTGACCTGACCATGCTTCCATAGGCATTTTATCAACAAGAGTTGATGTAGTAGACCGTTAATCAAGTAGCAAGCAATGACAATTGCTTCAGCCCAAATTTTTAATTTTAGGCCAGCACAACTCAGCATACTCCTAGCCCTCTCCATCAATATCTTGTTCATTTTTTCTGCAACTCCATTCTGTTGTAGAGAATACAGATTTATAATTTTTATGGAATCTATCAAAATCATTAGAGAAAATTAACCACCATTATCAATCTTCAAACATTTAATTTTTTTTTCTAGTTTACAATTCGACCATTTCTTTAAATTATTTAAAACGATTGAAAACTTTAGATTTACTCTTTAGTAAGTATACCCCTGTCCTACTAAAATCATCAAAAAAATAAACATAAGCAAAGAACAAAGCAAGATGCCACATTTCTCCTCTTTGTCCATCTTAACACCAATGGATACCAATATGTGAATTATAAACAAAAATTAACTATAAATAGTAACATCATGTAAATGCCAAGTTGAGACACCATTTTTCCAACAATTATATCCCAAAACTCTTGATAAAATTCTATAGGGAACCCATCTAGGCTAGGGAATTTTCCCCTTCTTCAAGAGAAACACAATTTTTCCACTCTCAAGAAGAGAGATAGTTCTAAGGAGATCCTCATTCATTGCATCACTAGTAATGGCAGGAATACTATCAAGCACAAACCCTTCCTATACATTGGCCAAAATAGAGTCCTCTTTTAACAATTCTGCAAAAACTCTAATGGCTTCCTCAACAATCTCTTTGTAAGAAGGAATAGGAACTCCCTTAGAGGAAAGAAGAGAATAAAATGAATTTCCTTGGACCTCTTGCCCTTAACTGAATTGTGAAATAAAACCATTAGGCGTCAAAAATATTGAAAAATAAATTAGTATATATAAAATATATAATATAGTTATCAACTGTAAAGAATCCAAAGCTGAAGTAATATACTAAGAACACCATAATAAAATTCATCAATTTTTGTTCCAAGGCTTACTGCGTCTTTGTACGCGTCAGGATCGATCCCTTTCTTGGCCTCTTCATACTCAGTTGCCATAGATTTTTTTTTACATTGCTACCTTCAGCGCTATCAAATATGCTTTATTATAATGTCATCAAATAATTCAACCTACAGTATGATCTATAGCAAATTTCTGTGTTTCAACCTTCAACACTAGTATTATGTCGTGTCTACAGAGGGAATACCCGTCCAAAAGGCGTGGAAGAAATAAGACTATGAGGAGATTCCATCGACAAGATAAATCTCACGACTGTGACACTGCCAAAATAGTGGTAATGTGAGTCTCGTTGCCTTCTCATAGAACTTTTTAACCTTTTTTTTTCAAATAGTAGCTACCTGAAGTGACCTTTCACTTTTTTTTTGCTATTCACGCTCAGTTGCCATGAAATTTCTTTTCTATTGCCATGAAGTTTTATTTTTCTACTACATTTATACTCTAAAAAATTTGCAGGTTAGTGACGACTCTTAGCTTTATCTAACCTACCGACCCTTAGATTCAAGATAATTTTTTTTCTAGGGTGATTGATCATTCTGCTAGGCTCTTGACGATAGTCTTGAACATCTGTTTACACAATATTAAATAATGTGATTACAAAGTATTATGCTGTGAAATGGATGCGGCTCCACATATTGCAATAATAGACTTTCTTTAAACATAAAGAGAAAAATGGACATCAAGTCTAAAAGGCGTGGAAAATATATGACAGAAAGAAGTGTCCATCGTCAACATTAACCCCATGACTACGACCTCGCGAAAGAGTGCCAACACTAAAGTGATTAATCGTTCTGTTTGTCTATTCGTGGTTAGTTGACATGACATCTTTCTTTCGTCATTTTCTAAGGCTGGTCAAGATGCTTCCTTATAATATCAGTGAATAATGTGACATAAACTATTCTGTTGTGAAATGGATACGGCTCTACACATTAGAATGCATCCTCACTTTAAAGTAGAAAAATGGGCATAGCTGTTAAAAAAGACATGAAATGACAATATGACAGAAAGGTGATTCTCTTGAAGAAATTGATTTCATGGCTGTCAGTTTTTGGAAGTGGAGTAAATTGTTTTGAAAATGAATAATAGCTTTATTGTATTTAATAAATTAAAAAGAGAACAATATGACATATTTCCAATGTTTTAGTCAGGTTGCATTTATGTTAGGAACAATCAAGGACTAACTTCTTTTCTTACAATGAACAATAGTCAAAGAAGCATCAACATTACTCGTAAAACATTTCAGAGTAGTGGAGTAGGCACCTTCAAAGCAGACAAATGAACTTTTCTAATCATCACATTATTTTGAAAAGGGAGTCTTGTCATCAAAAGATAGAGAATAAAGAACCACCAAAAGGATAGGACATAAATTAACATATATATGTTATGTTCGATGCAATGTTGTGATTATTTTGAGGAAATATTTTGATACATGTATCTTATGTACAATGGTGAAATTTTATTTGGAGTTGAAATTATTCCCATATCCTTCTATCTACCTATTACACACATTTATTCCCATGAATAGTTACCCAACCTTATATGTGCATGCTGCCATACATTTTGTTTATATTTAAGAAGTTATGACGCTCACCCTTACAAAAAAATCTCATCTAGTTCTTACTTGTCTAGATCTAATCATTTGATTGTGTAAGATTATTTTTCTAGTCACATGATTGACCACAAAATTCGGCACCTAAGCCTCATATTTAAAAATTAATAAATATAATTAATTTTCACCAAATAATCCTTTTTACTTTCACCTAGAGTTGAAAAAAAAAAGAAGCTTACATCATTAGGTGTTATGAGTTACAATTTAATGAAATTTAGTTTTATTTATTCCATATTTGTCATCTTTCAAGAATCCTCTCTCATTGTCTAGTATTAAAGTAGAATAAATAGTGAAACATTTAGATTTAATAAATGAAAAAGAATAACAAACTTGTAATTGATAGCCCTTGCTTGCTATCATCAATATTTGTACATTTTCTAGGGATTTAATTAAGGAAATTTATCTCTTAAAGACATAATAAAGATCATTCAAGTTATTTCAAACTATTGATAGTCTCGAGATGTTTAAGAAGATAAGACTAGATTGAGTTTCACCTAGAGGGAAGCAAAATGTTTGTCAAGCCATAAGAATATAAAGATTTCATGATCACAAATTCGACCCATAATTCTAATCTTTAACTTTATAGAACAAAGGATTAATATAGAATTTGAGACCATATTTATGAAGAGAGATTGCCTTTCTAAATTACAAAGATAAAATAATCTAGAATCTTCATTAGAAATCAAAATTAGTTAATCAAAATATTACATACCCTTATTCATGATATGTATTTCTAAATATAATAGATATAGTTATCAATTTTCTATTACCCACCTATCTTTAATTAATTCAAACTAAGGGGACATTTTGATAAGTAATGTTCTCTTTTGTTCTCAAATTTCACTTGTAAGATACAAGCTACCAATGGGACATTTGTTTTTCTATTTTGTAGGTTCTCATGATGAGAGCATGTTGAAAGTATATAGTTAAATTATTATTTAAGTTATCATGTCTTAATAGGGTTGATTACTTATATGGACACATCAACTTCATATAATCTATATCTAATTAGATATCAAATTTACATGAACATTTTTGAGTGCTATAATATTTTTGATGCATGATCAATTAGGATTCAGACACAATTCAATGTAACGGAAAATATAATTATGAAACTAGCATATATATGTTATTTTCTATGCAATATTGTGAATATTTTTAGGAAATGCTTGGATACATATATCTTATGAACAATACTGCAATATTGTATGGAATTTTGACTATTCTCCTATCCTTAGGTATATTAATATACATATGCATTCCCATGAATAGTTACCTAATTTTATATGCGCACACTACCATACATTATACTTATCTAAGAAGTTATGACACTTATCCACACACGAACTCTCATCTAGTTCTTTTTTCCTTAGATCTAGTCATTTGATTGTCTAGGATCATTTCTATAGTCACATGATTGACCACATAATTACACACCTTAGCCTCATATTTAAACAAAAATAAATAAATAAATTACCAACTAATGCTCTTTACCTTCCCCATCTAGAGTTGCAAAAGTACAAGCTTGGATGATCAGATGTTTTGTGTTACTGTGTTACCTATTAATTTTTATGTTTACAAATGATTTTTGTTGGATTTTTTGGTTTCATATTTATAAATGTAAATTTAGGTTAGTCAAATGTTCATATTTCTTACTTAGTTGAGCAATCTCCTATTTTATTCGTAAAAGTTCACTTGTGAGATGGAAGCTATTCATGGAATATTTTTCTTCTATCTTTTAGGCTCTCATAAGGAATGCATTTTTAATGATGTACTTGTATGATCATGTCTAGATAAGGTCCCTTACTTTATATGGACCCACCCTCTTTTGTAATGAAGAGAGATTGCATTTCCAAATACAAAGGCAAAATAATCTATCCATTCATCAAGAACCCACAATCTTCAATCAAAAGACTAAACACCCTTATACACTTTATTTGTTTTCAAGAATCATAAATATAATCATTTAAATATAAAAATAATTTACAAAAATATTATTGACAGTAAATCTAACATTCAACTTGAAGCATACACATATCAAATCAGCTCTAAGCACGCAAGTATCTGATTTGAACACAGATGTAGATACTTTGTACACTTCTAATAATATGAAAACATTTAATATTATAAGACATAGTTGAATACGATCAAAGTCATGTAGAAATAAGAAGCTGCAACACTGTATCAGACTTGCAAAAGCAACTTTCCCAAACCTTATTTATCGTTCTCATTGCTATGGTAGTATAGGATAGCAAGCCACTTGGTTTTGGACCGGCGCACCAAGTCCAAAAGCCCCCATCTTTCTAATTTTATCCACACGTATTCCCCCAGACGGTCAGAAAGAAAAGGAAGTAGACCGTTCAGGTGGTTAAACCTAGCCTTCTTCACTGTAAACTTTGCAGCCATGTAGAAAAAAGTGAAATTACCACAGAAGCAGATGATCAAGCACGCCCCAAGAATGAACCAAGCCAGCTCGGGATTCATGTTGGAAAGCATGGCATACACTGCAAGCATGAAGCCATAGGCCGTAAAGGCAAACGTGGCACAAACCAATAGGTTGGTAATACAGAGGAACAATACCTTATTTCCCGTGGTAATAGGTGTACTCATCTGCCACATCAGCACCACTAAGAGCGACAGAAAGAATGCCACACAATCAAAGATGAGAAAAACCTTGAAGGAGGCCAACGGAAGCAGAATCGGCGAACCTAAACTCTTGTCTGAGCCAGTTCCAGGCGCAGGCGCAGGCGAAATTCCCGATCCCTTTGAGTCCCCATTTCCATTCCCATCGTCCGTCACGAAACTGCCCGGAGCAGTGAAAGCTGCCGTAAATGACATTGTCGCTAATAGAACTGCCACCACTAGTTCTGTGTTGCGCCTGTCCTCATATGTTTTGTCCACCATCTCAACAGCAACCTCATGTTTCTCTGCACTCACCTTTGGAGCGCTGTACAAGAATGGCTTGCGATTGGAAGGATAACTGGCCAGAACTGAAATTATCTTGTCAGATTCGTGATAGTGCGTGTTCTCTCTCACGATATCAAAGGCCGTTAAGCCTGCCTTGTTGACAGCAAACTTGTTTATCCCCGCTATACAAAGCAACGACTTCACCATCTGAAAAATGCAAACTCAAATAAGTTCATAAAAATTAAATGATCTATTGGAACTAACTATGCATAAAGATTTCTTCTACGGAAGTTCTTGCCGTGATGATTTTAATTTCTGTCTTCAGTAGAAATACTTTCAGTAATTTGACTCTATATATAGACGAGATTAGATTAAGAATCTACACAAACCCAAAACTTATATAGCTGTACACAGTAATTGGTTGAAAGAACAAACTTCAGCAGTGACAAACAGAGGTTTGTATAAAAAGAGACTTACATTCAAGTCTTTTTTCTTTGCTGCAATATGCAGTGGTGTGTCTCCTTCACTTATCCTCGAAAAAGGAGATTTCATTTCACCCGCATCTGTGTTTCCTCCACTTTTCACGGGCTCATCTTTTGGATCTTTCTTTTCAGCCGGATCTGTCTTTCCTCCACTTCGCAGAGGCTCTTCATGTGGAGGTTTGTCAAGTCCCTTGTTGACCAAGTATGATAAGCCTACCTCTTCGTTCAGGTAATCAACAATTCGCACTTGCCTAACTAGGGCAGCTAAGTGCAGAACGTTCATTCCACAACTATTCCGTATTTCGACAGCGTCTGGCCTCTCATTTATCAACTCTTGTACTGCTTCCAGATGACCCAATTTCGCTGCCACACAGATGGGAGTTTCTTGGCTGTCATTAACCCAATAACACAGTTCGGCCTCAAATTTTATTAACTTCTTTATTATATGCACGTAGTTTCTTTCAACAGCTATATGCAGAGCTGTGTTGCCAAGTTCGTCCTTACGTTGGATTAACTGCTTCGCATCTGATAAATTTAGTATATGATCAACTAGATCTGTAAAAGAAGCATCCAAAATCATTGCCTTAAGTTAGATAAGATGTTCTTCAAGAAGGGCCAAGGGTAAGAGAATGCCTAATTTACCTTTGTTGAAGCGATACAGACCTCAACTAATATAACAACATAAATACAGAATTCAACTAAATACACGAAGAAGTAAAGAAGAACTCATTGGTTATCAACTGTAAACGAACAGAAGCTGAAGTAAAATAGAAACAACATAATCAAACGACTTGAAAAAATAGAAAGAACTGAAACATGATAGACAATCATCCTCGTGTTATTTAAGATAAAGAAAAAATTGGGGACAAAATGATATTTGTCTTGAACCGTTAAATTAGGAGATGCTTAGCAGATACTTTTACAAACTTATAGGCAAAGAAATCCTAAAATCGAAATAAAATAACCTGAATCTCCTCTGTTTACTGCAACAGATAAACAGTTCCTCTTGTGCACCGTACTTTCGAGTAAGCTCGACGGAGATGCGTCAAATATTGCCTTCACTGTCTCTAAATTGCCGCTTTCGTAGGCTTTGAACAAAGCTGTTTCATCAAGCTTATTGCGGAGATCCACACCACTTTCTGGTTGTTGGAGTAGAATCTTCACAACGTTGGAGAAACCTCCCTGCGCAGCCAAGTGTAACGCAGTATCCTTTTCGGCATTGGTAGCATTCACAAGCAGAGGCTTCACTTCGGGATCGGTTTCCTTCAGAAGTTGACGATTGAGTTGCAGGAGCTGTTGAATGAAGTGTAGATTTCCTACACTAGCAGCCAAATGGAGAAGAGTATTTTCCCCTCCAGGTGTAATATTGTTGAGAGCTGCTTTAAGTTGGGAACTCAGTTGTTGATCGATCCTTAAACGCGTTACCGCAGCTTTGAAGGCGTCAGGATCGATCCTTCCGCCGAGTTGTTGACCCTCAGTGGCCATGCTAAATATCTGCCGTTACAGCCTTCAACACCAAGGCACGCTTCTTTGTAATAGGATTGAATAATACTACATTCAGTATTATGCCAGAAACTACATAATAGAATATGTGGTCTCAGTTTTTCCACAAGGGAAACATTAAAAATACAAGTATCCACATCTTACACTTCAGGGTTTCCACAACTTTAGTTGGAATCTCACTTTTTCTTTCGTTGGAACAGATACAACATTTTGACCTTGACTGGGTGCAAATAACCAGTGTTAATTAGCTTTGATTGGGTGCCAAGTAATTACTCTAGTTTGGTGCGAATAATATGACTATGGGGTGTTCTGCTAGAACATTATTTTTTTAATACTTGAAGTGATCCTACACGTCAAAATTACTACAACTTTTTCATAGTTGGAATGTCTATTTTTCTTAGATGAAAGTGTACATTGAAATCAAATACAAATTTTTTTTATCATTTATAATTTAATAATTTATTCTATGTGAAATATGTACACATTTTATTTAATGTTGAGTTTATTTCAGTGGATTAGATAATTATTTAATATAGTTATATTTCAATAAACGATATAACTGTTGTTTAAATTAATTTCTTTCTTTTCATTCTATCATTCTTATTCAATTACATATATTTTCATACATTGCACATTATGTTGTCTTTATTTACACACATTTTTATACATGTACCATTTACTATAACCGATGCACTGCAAAATAGGATGTTAGGAACACAAACAAAAGACTCAAGAATCAACTGTTAGTGTTAGTATCATAAACGAAATACGATCCTAAGCAAGCATATGAAGAGAGATCAAACATTTAATGGAAAGTATGCAAAAACAAAAGAAAGACACAAGACCCTTCCAAATGCTTGCCAACATGTTCATAGTAGCTTCTCCCTTGTTCCTCTCCTCTCCAAGTTCCACATGAGTGTAGCCCTTAGCTCTTTGCACTACTATGGAAGTCTTATGGAGATTCAAGATTTATGAAAAATGATTTAAAATATGCAAATGCAAGCGAAATATGAGAAAGCCTAATTAAGCTATCTTGGTTTTAACCAAAATAACAATGTAGATTAGATGACTCCTAAAATGATCTCTTAAATTTCACTATAGATTAGATGCATACAAGATTTCTGGATCTGAATTATGAAGGAATGGGCTCTATTTATAGGAAAAATAGGGCAATGGATGGTTGAGATTAAGTAATCTCAACAAGGGTCAAGATAGAAAGATTTATGATCCATGTGAGGGCTTTCAACCCAATCCCAGGATGACAAATGCCAACATGAGATGGCTTGAGAGGAGAGGGAAGAAGCATTAAATGCTTGAAATGACATGAAGGTTAGGTTAGGAGTTAAGGTTAAGCTTGAGTTGAATGAATAAAGTCGCTATCCAATGAATAATGCCTTTATCCAATGGCTAAACTCTTGTACAAGAGTTAGTGGGTGAGTTGAGTTAACCATTAATGCTTGAAGAGACCCATGAGTCAAAAGGATGGTTAAGTTAGAGGAAAGTCTCTAACCATGTGGGTGAGTTGAGTTAAGCATTAATGGTCATGTAAGAGCCATTAATGGTTTGGAATACTTTAGGCGTTAACCTGTTGAATACATAAAGCCTTTAATGCTTTTCAAAGACTTTGAGGCTTTGAGAAGTGACTTCAAGTTGCCTAGGAATGTGACAATATTTAGGAAATGGATTAGGCAAATTAGGAATGGTTTAGAAGAATTTAGAAAGTGGTTAGAATTGTCTAGAAGGGGATTTAAGATGTAAGTGGGTTTGGTGGGTGAGGGAAAATAGGATTTTAATTAAAATAAAATTCATTTATTTCAACTAAATAGGTGCAACTTGCATTTGTAGGAGAATGCAAGTGGGGGGAGGGGGGGAGTAGTTTAAGGATTTAAATAAATATTTTATTATTTATTTAAAAGAGGAAAGAGGGTTAAATTCAATAAATATGTTTTATTCATTTAATTCCTTAAGAATGTAGCTTAATTAATATTTAAATAAATTGAATAATTTATTTAATTAATAGGAGAAGAGGCTGAGGATGAATTAATTAAATTTTAATTTAATTAACTGATTATTAATAGTTAAATAATCAAATAAATAGTAAATATTCATTTAATTAAATGGACAGATTTATGTGACTACTTTTGCCCCTCTTTGAGACGGTGCGGTTTATCACATCGTTTCAAAGAAAGAAAAATAGGTGTGAAGAAATATGCCCCATAAATGTTAATTTAGTGGGTGCTATGTCCCCTCGACAGATGGGCTAAAAAATTTCAAAAAATCGGGTGATCTCTCGAAAAAGAACAAGAAGTTGAGGGGAGGTAGAATACAAGAAATTAGCAATAACGGTGAAATGATGGGAGAAAAATGGGGGTAAAATGAGGAAATGAGAGACGTTGGAAGTTTAGAGGGACCACAACAGTAAGCGGGGTGAATTAGGGTTAGGGCTGGATGGTATATATGGGGGGGAAGGGGAAAAAATAGGCTCATTTGCACCTATCTCCTTGGCAGTTTAGAGCTCTGATAGGGAATTTTTGGTGAAGGAGTGAGCAACGATCATCATGCCTATGCCTATAGAAGATCACCGGCTAGAGTGGATCTGTCGATTCCAACAGCCAGACAACTACAAACCAGCTATACACAAATTTTGAATTTTGTGTTTTGTGCATTTTTGGCATGTTTTTTCAGGCATCAAAGTCCAATCAAGATAATAGCGCTAAAACCATGTTTTAATGCTATTGTCGCCTAGAATAGCACTATTATGCCGCAATGGTGCTATTGTATAGTAGTTGTAGCGCTTGTGTTAGGTTTAGTGCTTTCATTACATAGTAGTAGTGGTATTGTAGTATTAGCACGTTTGTATGTTTGTTGTAGTGCTGTTGTTATTGAATAGCATTGTTGTGTAGTTAATTTAGCGTGTTTGATTGTTTAGCACTTTTGTGCACAAATTGTGGCGCTATTGTGAGCAGAATAGCACTATTGTGATAAAAATTCCCCAGTGTTAGAGAACATAGCCTGATGTCTCAGTTGATTGTTTGATTGGTTGTTTTGGTGAATTATAGCAGCCCCCTTGAGACTAGGTCATTATGATAAATGTCTGTTGTAGTCTAGGATTGCCATAATCGATTACCTATTGAGACCCGAAGATACTTGATCAAAGTATCTGTTGATAGTCTAGGTTGAAAACTTAAGAAAGTTTGTACCAAAACAACTAATGTTTGTTGATGTGTGTAGGAGGACGTGCCTGTTCTACAGATGCCGGAGCAGCATCCTGCCACATAGCAGCTGACAGAGGCAGACAGATTCTGCGTCGCTGCGACTAGTTTGTACGATATGATCTATCGTCCCGTGATTCGGATGAATTGCGGACTGATGACAGCACTGGCCGAGCATTGGCATAGTGAGATATGTACCTTCTACCTGGCGATGGGAGAGATGACAGTGATGCTAGAGGATGTGTGGAGGATACTACACATCCTGATTAGAGGGGAGCTGGTGACCTATGATCAAGCATTAGGGACGACGACGGTGTAGAGAATATTTGCTGATGATGTTTATATTGAGGATGACTTTGTATCCTAGGAGGACATAGTAGCATTGTATGAGCCTTTACCAATAGTTTTATCCAGGATCGTCGGGGGTTTGGTGTGCCCCGACTGACGTTCACATGGACTAGCCGTTGGTTGGGACCAGGTGATTGAGAAGATGATGACTGAGAGGACCCACTATGCCTGGGGACCATGTGTGCTAGCACATATTTATAGGGAGCTACACGAGGTGGTGTACCGAGAGAAGAGATCACTAGCAGTAGGGATCACATTACTACACATCTGGGCTTGGGAGCACTTGCCAGTCACACGAACAGTCTACTTGATATTTAGGGTGATATATCAGCCCTATGTTTATATGTATGGAGGGATGATGAGCCAGCCCCATCTGAGGAAGTTGGATTTTTTGTGACGGGCTTTAGATGACCTAGATACAGTGATATGGAGGTTGTATATCGAGTGTGAGCCTTGGGAGGATGATGCAGAAGTGCTACTGTATGTATTTATGACACACTTTTTGATTGGGCGCACATCCTACCTTATAGAGAGACAGGTGCCAGGGAGAGTGATGAGGCAGTTTTGACGGAGGTAGGGATTGTCGAGAGGCTCAGGGGAGTATGCATGGGTAGTACGGGAGAGATTTTAGTGGGGACCAATGTTACCATATGATCAGGCCTTGATAGAGTTCCAGAATTTACAGGCGAGACCAGGGCATATGAGGCCTGAGATTGTCGATGCAGGGGTGACAGAGGAGTACACACAGTATCATACTGCACATCTGATTATATAGATTTCAGATCCGATCGAGCCTATACCACCTTTTGAGGATGAGAGGAGATGATAAAGGAGGAAGAGAGGAGGTCGAGGAGTAGGAGGAGGAGATGGAGGTGGTGGAGGAGGATTTGGTGGAGCAGGAAAAGGTGGAGGAGGAGATGGAGGTGGTGGAGTATTTGGTGGAGCAGGAGGAGGTGGAGGACGAGGAGGATTTGGTGGTGGAGGGGGATTTGGAGGTGGAGGTGGTGGAGGAGGATGATTACAGAGGAGAGGTAGAGGGGGAGAGTCGTTGCGACTATCACAGGGTCCACTGATACGAGGGGCTGCCAAAGAAGGAGGTAGGGATATTGGTGGGGGTGTAGTGCCTATGGAGATGGGAGAGGGAGCCATAGGTGGAGGAGAGGTTCCTATGGAGATGGGAGGGGGAGAGATAGGTGGAGGAGATGGAGATGTATGGGAGTATATGATTTTACACTCACAGACTCGGTTAGAGGATAGCGAGGCAGAGATTGCAGCTAGAGATGTCCAACTATTTGCATGGGAGGTGGAGCTGACTGTAGTGAGGAAAGAGAGAGATGATCTGGTGGACAGGTTGAGGGAGGTGCAGGATAGAGTCCAAGTCTTGGAGGGAGCATAGGCATAGGGTCCAACTGAGGTGGTGTTGAGGGAGATGTGACAGGCAAGTGGAGAGATTGACTATTGGTGGGGAATATATGAGCTGGTTGTGCCAGTTAGTCAGCAAGCACTGAGCTATTCTAAGATGCGGTGGGCAAGATCAAAGTGGTCACAGAGGGCTCAGAGAAGTGGGGGTGTTATGGGTCCTCCTCAGTGAGGTGGTGGGGGAGGAGTAGGGGGTAGTCGTGGTGCAGCATCTGGCCAGAGTGCCATTTGAGATATTTTAGGTACTTGTTACATTATTATTTTGGACTGTGACTTGGATGGATTTTGGTAGTCGATATATTTTGACATCATTGTACTATGATACATGTAATCTTTTTTTTTAATGTGATATATGAAGAGATCCCATGCTTTGATATTATATGCATATGTATGATGACACCTATATTGTTGATACAGGATGATGATTATGAGTTATGCTTAGATTCATGCTATGGATGATTTGATTACTATATATACATGGTGATGATATGATTTCTAGATGCATGCTATGGATGATTTGTCTAATTATGTGGATGCAGGTAGAAGATGGACGATGCTTGTGGTAATGATGTTAATTATGATGTAATGATGATGATGTATGCAAAAATAATGAGTTGAAATAATGCATAATGATGTTTGTGATAGATAATACTTGTTCATTTTTTATGATATGATATGAGTAAATGATGCATGTTGTAAGATGAATCTAAGTGAATCAAATGTGTATGCAAATGTGATGTATGAATGCACTTTAAATGGATGAACAAATGTTGATACAAATGTTTATGTATGAATGCACTTAAATGAATGTATCTAAATGATGTAATGTTTATGAGATGTATTTAAAATTAATCTAAATGACTAAAATGATTCAAAACATAACTAAGTGATAAATGAGATTGAAATGATAATGCAAATAAATGCAAATAGGGGATAAAGAATAATGAATAACTGCACCTTAATGCAATTAAAGGATAATGAATAACTGCACCTTAGTGCAATTGGAGGATAATGCATGCATCTCATGAATCTAGATGAAACAAAATGGGGAAAAATGCACCTATGAAATGAATTCTAAATGAACTTAAAGGATGATGAAAGGAATGCATATTTAAAATGAATGCACTACATGGATGAATGAATGTTCTTTATAACAAATTCACTTAAATGAAATGCAACTAAATTATAGTTGTAGACACCTAAAATTGTTTAGTCTAATTAAATAAATATCTTTATTTATTTAATTATTTTAAGCCTAATTCTTCTATTAATTAAATAAATCTTTATTTATTTAACTAATTCATTTATCCTCTTTTAGCCTTATTTCTCATTTAAATAAATACTTTTATTTATTTAAATTATCCTTTTCCTAAATTAAATAGATATCTTATTTATTTAATTGATCCCACTTCCTCTATTAATTAAATAAATCTTTATTTATTTAATTAATTCATTAACCTTTTCTACCCATGACACATGTCATTCATCTCTTAATTCCTACACTACCTACCCTTTCATTATTTTCTTATTTTCTCTACCTACCCTCTAATCCTAGCTGACTATTTATCTCTTACACCTCCAATCTTATCCCTCCATTTCCTACAGTGTCTTCTATATAAGAGGACACTTCCTTCATTATCAACCCTGATTAGTTGACTTCTCAACTACATTACACTTTCAAACTTGCATATGCGATCAAGCCTACTTTCAACCACATTTCCGTTCTTTGTTGAGCTCTTGTGCACATATAAAATCTAAGAGCAAATATATCAAGCAAGATAAATGGAGATAGGAAGAATGGAGATCTAAACCCTATTGGACATGTGATGGTATAATCTTTGTGATTTCATTTGATTTGCATTGTCTTAGGTAATCTTCATAAGTTATGGTGGATCTTTGTTGTTGTTAGGCTAGGGTTTTGTGGTTGAATTCATTTAGTCTTTCAATATTGTTGTTTTCCATTTTCACCATATACATTTTGGCACGCCCCATGGGACATAGATTTTTGTTAGATCTATGTTTTTTGCAGGTTTTTCTAACCCTATATTGCTGTTTTGTAAAACAATTTGGAGAAAACCTTGTGCAGCTAGGGTTTTGGACACAAAATCAAGATCTTGGAGAGATTTGATCCTATCTCACAAACGTATTAGAATTTTTGCACAGAATTTTATTGGCAAGTTGAAGACAGTATCAATAGATTTCAATCCAAAATTTAGAATTTTTGGAGCACATTTTCATTTTCTATGAATTTTTTATGATTTTTCATAAACAATTAATTTTGAGAGCAAATCAGTGAATTGTTCGGGTTTTCTTACATTTTTGGAAATATCTCATAATTATACACAACATCTGTTCTTTGTGATTTTAATTTTGATGCAAAAAAATTCTTAAAAAATCAGATCTTTAAAGATCCATTCCCAAAACATGACAAGGAAAAAGCTAAAGCCATAGATGAGCAAACCAACTATACCAAAGAATCCTATAACTATGATTCAATTGTTGATCACATTTCAATGGACAATTATGTCTCTACCATTATCATCAAGGACAAAACGCATGAGAATTCTACCCAAAGACCCAAGGTTGTCCTGAAAGGAATTAGATCTTCTTCCGAACCTACCTCTTAGTGTAATGTTACAACTCATCGAGGAAAATTCACTTTACAAGGTGCTCCAGCTAAAAAGACTACTTCCTTATCAACCAAACTTGAGTATGACCTTGTAGAACAGTTAGGGAAGAAACCCACACCTATCTCCATCCTTGAACTTTTACGCATATCCCCTGCACATAAGGCCATTCTTGACAAAACCTTGAGAGACACTTCCATCCCTATTGATCTAAACATGGACCAGTTTCAATCCTTGGTGGGATACCTTTCTGTTCCACACTCCCTTACATTCACAGAAGCTGATGACGCCTCTGTGAGCCAACCACATAATGCACCTTTACACATTGAAACCTTCCTACATAAACATTGAATAAAGCGAGTCTTGATAGATGGAGGAGCAGGTCTAAACATTTGTACATTGAGCACTATCAAACAATTGGGATATTCTGATAAAGCTGTGAATTCTACAAACAAAATTACCATCAAAGCATATGATGATGAAGAGCATTCATCCAAAGGCATAGTCACTTTACCTCTTAGAGTTGGGCCAATTACAAAAGATGAGGTTTGTCAAGTCCTTGACCTCGATCTCACATACAACATATTGCTAGGACGTCCATGGATTCATGAGATGAGCGCATTACCATCTACATACCATCGATGTATCAAGTTTTCACACAATGGAGTTGAAGTTATCATCAAAGCTGATCCTAACCCATTCATATATTGCAACAATCTATGACCTAGATCAGAAATAACAATCCCAATCAATTTAGAGGCTATTCCTTCATCAACTTATGTGGATCCAGAATCATTAAAGGCTTCTACATCCAAACAAATAGAGCTAAAAGAAAAATTCAAGATTAAAGACATGAGATGTGGTGAGTATATCTGTCATGCTGATCAACTCCCACTATCTCCTAAGACATTCAGTCGACAGGAACAACCTACAAAAAATTTGCAATGCCAAGGAATTGGGTGTGAACCACCTAGTGTTGTGGCTACTATGTCTGAATGCAAATCACCTCTAGTGCTGCAAGCAGCTCTTGATATCAATAGTCCTAAGAGTGGTTCCAACAAAGAATCTATTGAGCATATCACCAACCCTCTTGATAACTCACATAGCTTTACCATATCATCCACTTATTCCATTTCCAGTCCTCTCCCAGACTTGGATCAACAAGAATTACAAAAGCCCTTACTAATTGGGGATGAAAAATTAAGCCTTGAAAAGAAAAAACTAAAAGTGAAAACTAAAGAAAAGTCTTTTAGTTCAAATCAAAATCAAAAGCTATTGGACTCTGAAAAAATCAAGGTCAAGGATAAAAATCCTATGAAAGAAAAAGAACAAGAGTTGATCTCCCCTAATATCAAAATAACTGGGGGCAAAAGTTCTACAATTTTAAGTCAAAAAGCATACTTGTTGATCTGAAGTCTCTATCATGTCATGATACTTTCACTTCTTTTCACAAGCATAAGCCTTCATCACTCATCCACTTGTTCCACACATTCTTTCCCTTCTAGCAATACATCATGGACCTTTAAGGGAGCTTCCTTGAGGGACTTTGTTATCAGGGATGCTGAAACTTCTTTAGGTGATTGTGGTATTGTTGCCTTTAAAAAAGAATCTTGTTATTACAATATTCAACATAATTATTAAATTGATACAAGAAGGATTTCTAAATTGTCACCTCTTGGAGAGGCTTTTTTATGATGAAACCTTGTTCAAGTATGGTGGAGGACTGAAATGAGCTGCTGCACCCATTTATCGTGCATTTGGTTGGACAATATTTCTCATTGCACTGATGTGCTTTATGGTTCGATTCAATCGCCACAACACAGGGATTAATGCAGCTTGGAAGAGAGCATTTTCTGTTGCACATATGTTGAGGGGAATCGCACTTGTGCTGGCCAGGCTGCCCTGGCCACAGAGAACATTTCTCATTACAATTTGAAGATGTCTCATATAAGTAACAGCTCTGGCCACATGTATGATTTTTCCTTTTGCAATTGTGATTTCCTTCATGCCCTGCTAAATCCCCGCATAAGCTTAAGCTGTCTCCTTCTCGAGTACAATAACTGCAGTTTTCTGTACACAAATGACTCCCCATGCAAGAATGACGGTCACCATGCCCTTTCTCCATCACACATCTCCAGAAGCAAACAGAACATTTGCATCCACAAACTAATAGTCCTTGCTTTACTTTGCCAAGAGCTACATTAGCCTCTAGCTGCAACCTTTGCTCCTCGTCATCATCACAGAAATCTGTGGTGTTTGAACTTATAGAAGACTCCCCGACAGCAACAGGAAAATCAGGAACTCCTTCCTGTGTGTTGAAATTATCCAAAACCCTTAATTCTTCATTTGTATCTGTCACAGAAAGGCATCCCATGTGGACCGCAGACGTAAGATTTCTCCTCAGGATATCAACTGTCATAGCCACTCGCTTGCTGTCAATATCAGTCCAGTCCTTGGCTGCAATCTGAGCTATAATAAGCTTCAGATCCCTCATGAAGGTGAATCCACTGTAATAGCAAGAATCGATTCTTTATGTCACCGCTTCTGCTAGCTCACTCAGGCTCTCTCTATAATACTCAGATCTATTATAAGGAGCCATAGCAGCAATCTCGACCTTTCCGTCGTACATTTTAAAAATGAAATTGTTCATTTGTGCTTTCCTACACAATGATCCTGATAGTTGCATTTATAATTATCTGAAATTTAACTTTCATTAAATCAAAATAAAGAACTATTAGATCTTCATACAACTTCGCTTCCACCGACTTTCTCAACAACAACTCAAACCAATCACACCTCCTTCCTACCACTCCCGACAGGAACTTCGCTGCTTGCAGCTCTCGCTAAAAAAGGGTTTGGGTGGTACATCATGGCGCTTGCTATGAGGCCCTTTAAACAGCACCCCATAGCTCCCTACTTCATAGGTTGCACGATGCTGCAGGAGGAGGCTAGGAAGTAGGGGGCCATGGGGTGCTGTTTAAAGGACCCCATAGCCAGCGCCTAAAAACAGATGAGACGATATGTACGTACGGCTCATTAGGCACATTACCAAGTAAACACTATCATTAAAGTCTAGTTAAACTCCGTCAGTAGTTCGATCGTGCACACAGATCAACTTGATTGTTTTCCTGTGCATTAATGACCTTATTTCAGAGTTCACATGCCAAGCGATGCAACTAGCAACTGATGAAAATGATCCTGAGATCAACTTAGAGGTGTACTGTAAAAACACAGTTGTAAAGCATCTGCATTTTGCAGGGATTTCTCACATGCGCAAAGTTGATAATTATAGCGCTTTCATCATTAAAGAGCCAAGTTCCACTAATTGACAAAATTGTCATGTGAGCTCTGAAACGAAGCCAAGTCCTGTAGAGAAAAACTGGTGAGTTGATATGTACGTACCGCTCAAATATGGAGTTTTGTTAGCGTGGCAAGGACATTTGGTTGCAGCAGAGCAATAGCACAAATGTTGTTCAGTTCAGTGTTTAAATGGTGATTTGCATTTTAGATAGTTCATTTATTATGCGGATGATAATGTTGAAGTAGTTATATTAAAGAATTGATCAGTATTTGTATAAAAGATTAATAATAGTTGTATGATAGACCTAAAACGGAAAAGTAATGAGCAATGTATTTGTGCATAGATGATCATCTATTAGTTCTTCCGCACAATTTCAATAATATTTGAAGGTCTCTTAAACATTAGGTTATATATTTTATTGGAAATGTTTATTAAAATATTAATATTTCATATTTTAATAAATTTGGTTCACATTTTATTATCAAATAATTGTAGAATTAAATAATATGGAGCCCTTTAACTTGCACATTCTAATCTTAAACCTAATAATCACCATTAAAGATTCCTACCTCATTCTTATACTCTTGCCTCTTGTCACTAATTACAAATCTCAATCTTCTAGCTACATTTACAATGACTAGGCTTAACTATATTAATTTGCAAGCGAGGATACAAACATACATCTTTGTCCATCTAGAATAAGTTGAAGAGTTATTGGAAGAGGAGACCATGATATAAGCATGATCACTCTAGGCTATGGAAGTGGGAATGACTAGGCTTAACTATATTAATTTGCAGCGAGGATACAAACATACATCTTTGTCCATCTAGAATAAGTTGAAGAGTTATTGGAAGAGGAGACCATGATATAAGCATGATCACTCTAGGCTATGGAAGTGGGAAATTTCAACCACACCAGCTACTTGAGCGATTCATAAATTATGATTATGTGTGCCTATAGCCACTCCCAACCTCACTTCTTTCCTTGATTTGATCCTACCAAAACCAACATCCTACTATTTCTCATTCAATTCCACAATGAAATATCAATTGTAAATACTACAATCATTATGTATAAATGATGTCATGTATCCATTTTCTAGTAAATTGTTTATAAATTGTGTTTTATTTACATACATGAATTTAATGCTCCCTTACCTTCTATAGATCCTTTTGATATTGCAATTGAACTTAACCTAAATGTTTTATCATATCAATTGAGCACACATTTACATGATTGGTTTTATGTGGTAGTATTTTAAGTCATTTAATTGCATTCATTTTACATCTCTAATCCCTCAAACAATATTTCTTATTTAAGAATGTTAAAGGAGGATCAACATAAAAAAATTGGATTTTGTGCACAAAAAACGAAAGATGAAATCATATTTGAGGGTCCTTGCTTACTATATTTGATCCTTGTATGGTTTTGAGAGGTTGAACTAGAAAAACTTATCTCCTTGTGACATAATGAGAACTCTTCAAAAAAAAAAAAATGGCTAGTCTGTAGATATTCAAAGTAGTGAAAGCCAAGTTCCACATGGAAACAAGAAACAAAGTAGAACAAGTTACTACATATTGTTAAATATGTATTTATATGATGAGTTTATGGTCTTAGATCTAAGTTGGAGGTCTACACTTAGTAGGAGGAGGAGAGAGAGAGAGAGAGAGAGAGAGAGAGAGAGAGAGAGAGAGAGAGAGAGAGAGAGAGAGAGAGAGAGAGAATGTTTAATTAAAAGGTAGTTTCTTTTATCCTATAAATTTCAATTTAGATTTTGTAGTTTGAAATTTAATTTATTATATAAATAAAATTCAAAATACAATTATTAGTATTTTAATTATTATTTGTCTTAGACATTTTTAATTACATGTCTTAGATAGGTTGTTACATGCACGAAACCAGATCAAAGCCTTAGACGAGATGCTTAAGTCTTGAAGCCAAACAATATATATAAATAGATGTCGACTCATCCTATTTTTCAACTTCTTTAAGGTGGGTTGAATAGAATGATAAAACTTTCTAGACCTTTCAACCTTCCTTTTGATGCATTTTTTGATGAGTGGAACTAACATAATAGAACTTTCTAGACTATTCTGACTCTTCCTTCCTACATGGATCACACAACATAATACAACTTATTGTCCTATGAGAATTCATTTTTCTGTGGATCGCCTAGCATGATATAGCTTGCTAGCTCGTAGAATCCATGTTACCTTGTTTCTCTCTCTCATAGATCACCCAACATAACACAACTTGCTAGTCTATGGCATCCACGTTTTCTCATTTCTTCTCCCCATGAACTCATAGCTTTGCTAGTTGTTGGATCACAAGTTCATTATTTGATGCATGCTCTTTCTCTTTCTAGGTGACTACTTGTGTTCTTGTAATAACATTCCGAGAATCAAATTAGTGGCTAAGACATTTTTATTTTTATTATTGAGGTCTCTTCAACTGGTTGACTTAGAGATTTTTGTTTTAGTACTAATCCCTTTGTTTTGTGTCTTTTGTCTTTGATTTCCTTTTTTTGACTTTTTTTATTTTGTCTTGTTTTGTGTTCCCTTGCATGTGTTTGGATGAGTAAAGATCTTAAGATTGGGGGCTTGGTTCCTCAAAATTAGTGATGGCTTATCTCTTTGTGATCTTGCTCCTATTTTCTCCTCTCTTTTTTCCTCATCTTTCTACTTTATCGTGAGTATTTGCATAAAATCGTACTCTTGTTAAAGTGGGGGATAAACATAACATCGTAAATTGTAATCGATATAATTCACACCTCCTTCTTGTGGCCCTACTTTAGTTCATCCAATCCTAGTTCTTCCCTACACCTATTTTGGCTCATTTTACTTGAAATTTTATGTCACCTAATTGCATGACCTAGTGGACCCCATCCTAGAATGTTGCTCTCCAAGATACAACCTTGTTTTTCCTATTTTGGGAGGAGAAGGGCGCTTGGGGGACCCCTATCTAGACCAGGATGTCTTGGGTGCCATGGTCCCCCTTAAACAAGTCCTAAATTAAATAGGACTGGGCACTATGCCTCCTCAATTTATTTTTCTCCACATACCTCAATGTAACCATTGGAGGTAAGCCTTACTGGTAATTTACCAATGAAACTATATATAAAGGCATCCTATCAATTAAATTTGATTATCATTTTCATACCCCATCATTTGTGCATACACCAATCATTTGTTATCAAGCATTCTTAAGCACTCAAGGTAGGATTTCATCCCACCATATTCTTAAAACATCATGGAGAAAATTGTATCATTCCTCATGCAAGCATGTATGTTCTATTAGGTCATGTTCATGTTATGTCAAGTCATGTTATTGCATTGACATATGTGATCACATTCAAAGAGGATTGCACAATCAACTTCAATAAGTCATTACTGATTTGAGGTATTATGATATAGAATTTACTTTAGTATTTCAGTTACAAGTTGAATTTAATTCAAGGCTTTATCTCTTGAACTGGGGTTTAACCTTTAAGGCAAATCCCCATCAACAACCCTATTTCTTTCTTTTTGTGTGAAGGGAATTATCTCAAGAGTTGTGATTGGGAAATCTGGTACTAGTGTCAATGACAACGATCAGACTCAACTTTTGAAGGTGCAAAAAGTAGAGGACTAGGGTGATCAAATCCCCTCGATCTCATGAATTTTTGACAACCTTTCAATGATGGATTATGTATGTCATCCTAATTTGGAAAACATCCAGTCTATTTGCCCCTGATACTTGGAGGACTAGGGCAATCTGCTCCCTTAGTCTTGACAATTATGCCTAAATATTTCTTTGTAGGTTCTGATCCATTTTCCCACCTCAGATCTAAGTTTACATCTCTGCATGATATCTAGAACATTATGTTACTATTATTCAATATCCATTTCTCATTATTTTTCCTAGATCTAGCATTACAACTTAACCCTAATTGCTATTCAAATTTAACTCTAACAAGGTAAGGATTAACTTGATCCGAGTTTAGTTATTTCAGGATTGAATAAATTAAATTCCTTCCCTTGATGTGAGGTTGGTCCCAAGTGAAATTAGTGGCTTTATTATCAATCCAGGTGGTGAAACCCTAATTTATCAATACCTTACAATTTGTATAATTTAATTATATAGTTTTGAAGTAAGATTTTTTTCAATGGTGACTTGCAATGGAAAAGATTATTTCTAAACCCAAAATGTGTTCCTAATTATATCAATAAAAATAGAACATTTTTCTAGTTGGGTATTCCCCCCAAAAAAATTCAGAAGGCTTCATTTCATTCTTTTTAGCATCCATTCTATTCTCTAAGAAACATTAACAACAAATTGCCAAAATGGTATCAAATTTATTTTGTATCAAATAATTTTTGTTGTTGTTGTTGTTTAAAAACTTATGTGAGGGTTTCGGATTTGTACTATTTAATGACCTATTTTTTGTTGTTGAAATGGAAGTATGACAAATCTCCCAATATATGTCAGGAGAAGGGAGTAGTCTTGGATGGTTTGAAGTCATCAACCCAAGTACAAGATTACTTCATTATAGTATACAAGTGCTGAAATATTTTCCCTTTAAAATTACGCTAGATGTAGGTAAATTTGAAAGGGAAGTAGGACAAATCTCTCGGAAAAATCACATGACATAAGAAGGGAGTAGGCTTGGATGGTTTGAAGTCATCAAACTAAGCACAAAATTTCTTCGCTATAGTATACAACAAAAAAAAGTTCTTGAGAGTTTCAAGTTCTCCACAAAAATGGACCCTAGGGGTTAATAATTCATAGATGAAAGATGTGAGAGATAAATGGAAGACCTTGATAAATAAATTACTAAGCAAAAATATCAATCTTGGACTCAAGAATAGTTGATCAAACAACCTCAAATAATGTACTAGGAAACATAATCAATCTTGAACTCAAGAATAGCTAAAGAAATCTACTTTAAAATCCACACTGCAAGTGTACATAGAGAATTAGAGGCACCAATAAAAATTTAATTAGGCTACCATGAGAAGATGGGCCATAAGAAAAAAAGAAAAAATTTTAGGGCAGGGAATTATAAAATTTTGGTGTTGGAAATGGTATACTATTGAAATATTAGAAGTTTTGTTTGGTTATAATTACTCCTATAAAAATAGATTTAGATGTGCTATTGGGAGCATATAATGGCTCGAATTAAAAAAAATTAAATTTATCAGATCTTAAAATCTAATTTTTAATATTTTTATATACATGTATATGTACAAAAGGAAAATAAACCTTTTCAAATTTTGATCTAGGCTATTCAAATCTAATGGTACAAATTAATCTAGATTAGTAAACAATAGTTGTGTTCTAGTGTCAATTTAGAATAGAAAAATAAGCATCAAAAGAAACATGATGGATAATGATACTTAGTTTTATAATTAATGTGATGGAATAAATTTAATTTAAAACTAGCTTTGATGATTTTATATAAAAAATTAAATACTTTCTTTGTGTCTTGTATCTATTATTGTGGGTTTAGACACAAATTTTCTTAGTAAAATTTATTACCCAATGCTATTACAATGAACCTCTTAAAATATATTAGCAAATCACAAAGTACAGAAATAATTGCACAAAATTGAGACAAAACATATATTAATATATTGAATTAAGAAAATTTTCAATGTAGAACATCATTGGTCTCTTTGAGGGGGCAATATCATGAGTTCATGCTTGCAACAATAAAATTCATAAATGACTATAGTAGTATACATACGCTCTACATGTACTAATTTTACCTAATACGTGGTTATTATTTTCAAACATGTGAGATTAACTAACATAGGAAAAGAGATGATTTACAAAGCGTATATATCCAATTCTTTCCTTATGTATACCTCAATGCAAAAGTAATTATTTAATAAAATAGTTAGGACTATGGTTCCTTATATGCCCTCACTCTTAAACGAGGATTTATTATCAAATCTTGAGATGAGAATTTTTTTGTTGCCTTTCGAAGAGTGATTAGACCACATTACATATTTGTGTTGCATAGCATGCTACTAGAAGAGAACTTAAATTATAATGTAGATTTGTATTTGGTATGAATGACAATCAAGTATACATTCTGGTGCCAAGAGCATAAATCCCTTCATATCAAACATAGGTAATGTACCAACTAAGCGTGAATACACTAGAAAATATTCATCTTAAAAACAAAAATGGATTACTCCCTTCATATCAAACATAGGTAATGTACCAACTAAGCGTGAATACACTAGAAAATATTCATCTTAAAAAAAAAAATGGATTACTAGGTGGAACTTGGAGGAAAGAGAAAGCTCCAATTTGTATGCCATAGATTTAATATTTTTGTAAAAAAATGTAGGTCCCATGAATCATTTGTGCTCGTTTTTATTTAATCTTCAACTTTAGGGAAGATTATTTATATACAGTTAGATGCAAAAAGGACCATTTCATCAATGTCAAAATTTTATTTGGAGTAATCTTGATTGTTTTTTACTTCATATGTAAATATATGTGATCTAAAAATAATCCTTAAGGGTTTATATAATTGTGTCATGTGTGTGAAGGGTGGAATCCATGACTTGTACTTCGGAACTACTTGGTATATATATTTGGATAGATAGGGGATATTGTCCATTCATAGCTTGGTTATGGTGTTGAAAATTATATTATAAAACCATTCTACACGTGGTAACTGTTTTGTCTAACATTGTTTATTATACACAAAGAAATCAAAATGGGTCTTCAAGAACTTATCAATAAATTTTGATTGGTCATCTAATTATGAATGATGTGCACACCACATCTTGAGATATGTACTATTGTTATAGATGTGTTGGACACATTGACTAATGAGAGTTTAATAATATAAAATATAAAATTAATAATTAATTGTGGTGCATCTTGGAATATTCGACATCATAATGGGTTAAATATTAATTCTAGCAAGACCCATCAATGCAGTGGCATCCACAAATTGGAGATAAGCATATGGATGAAGGCGATCACCCCAATTCCAACCCTAAATTAAACCTTGCCGAACACAAGACTTGATAAATTTACCGAGACCCTCTACCATGAGAGTGAATAAGAATTGGGAAAGAGGTTCCCCTTGTCGAAGACCTCTGCATGCACCAAATAAATCCATGGGCTCACTGTTAATAAGGGCTGCAAATGAAGCCATTCAATTTTGAAGCCAAAGGCAATAAGCACTTTATAAAGGAATTTTCATTTGACTCTAACATAAGCTTTGGCTATATCCAATTTAATAAACATAGCCTTCTCCTTAGATATCTCCATAGAATGAATGGCTTCTGATGCTATAAAAATCTCATCCAAAATTTGCCTTCCAACCCCAAAACCATGTTGCTCTTCTGAAATAAGTTTATTGAGCCATGACTTGAGCCTTTCAACAATCAGTTTAGTGATTGTTTTATGAACCACGTTACAAAAGGCTATAGGATCGAAAGAACTCAGAGAATTTTCTCCCTCCTTCTAAGGTATGAGAGCAAGGAAAGTAGCGTTCATATCCCTGAGCTTCTGTTTATTTATATAAGACTCCCACACCACCTTCAAAATATCCAACTTAATTATTGGAAGGAAGTGAAGTAGTGAAACAACTTCTTACACTAACCTTGAGAGGAGTATAATGCAAAAAATTTTACAGATCCTTATAGCAGTTACAGAAACTTAACACAAATAAACAAAATATCATGCATACCACAACTCACCAACACAATCATTTACATGGGAAAACCCGTTCAGGAGAAAAACCCCACACTCCAAAAGTAGCTCAATAAATTATTCAACAATCAATAACAGATTACAATATACTTGCAGAGAAATCTCTTCAGAAGAGAACTACTAATCAAAGACTCAGAGGTAACACAATAGCCGTAAGACTCTTACACACAACCTCTATCTCACACACCTCATATATAGGAGATACAATATAAGAAAGCATCAAACGGAATTACAAAACCATGGGCTAAAACCACCCAATAAACTAGAGCAGAGGTTATCCCCATTATAGATGTGTTATGATGTGTCAAAACACACATCAACATGTGTTCCTCCATTATACATCTCATTTATGTGTCCAATGCATTTTATATTTTCTATTTCAGGAGTCCAAACTTCCGAAGGCCATAACTTGTGAACCGTGTGTCTGATTGACGAACTGTTTGAAGCATCAGAAAGCTAGAGAAATGCTCTATCACACCCCTCCAAAATGGAAACTTTAATATTTTCAAAACTAGCTATGATCTTACAACAAATTTTTACCGACGTGCTTATCTAGCGAACTAGAAGCTTTAGGGATAATTTCGCACCATTTCATGCTTAAACAAAAACTTACTATAAATAGTAACACATGTAAATTGAAGGTTGAGACACCATGTCCCAACATTCTCTCACTTGTCGAAGAACTTTCAAGAGCAAAGGGAGTATCAACACAATAATTTAACTACTAGGGGCCATGAGGCCCATAGACTCACAACACCATTTAAACCTCTTTATGCTCACAGTGTTAGTTAAAGAATCTAGAATATTCATCAAAGTCTCTACCTTAACCAACTTCACCTTACCATCTTCAACCATATCTCTGACAAAATGATACTAAACATCAATGTGCTTAGTCTGGGCATGAAATGCTGGGTTCTTAGTTAAATGCAGATCACACTCTGACTGTCACAGTAAAGTGTCACTATTTCTTGTTTTATTTGAATATTTTAACAAAGTCTCTTAACCCAAATGGATTCTTTACAAGCATGAGTAGCTACCATATACTCTTCTCTTGTAGTGGACAAAGAAACCACAACTTGCCGCTTACTCATCCTATTAATTGCACCGCCAAATAAAGTAAATACATAAGCAATGGTGGATCTTCTGCTATCAATATAACCTGCCCAATCTAAATCCACATATCCATGAATATCAAGGTAAATCACATCTCCAACCAAATTACCATGATAACAAAGAGAATACTTAGAGGTACCCTTCAAATATGTAAAGACTCTTTTGACTGCATCCCAATGAACTCTATCAGGATTAGAAATATGTTTGGAAAGAACTCCCACTTCTTGGGTAATGTTTGGTCTAGTACAAACCGTTGCATATATCAAACTTGCAATTGCACTCTGGTAAGGCACTCTACTCATTTCTTTCATCTCTGATGGAGATGTAGGACAATCTAAAATAGATAATTTCATTCAAACTGTGAAGGGAACACATAATGGTCTACAATCCTGCATGTTGAACCTCTGTAAAACTGAATTCACATACTTACTCTGCCCTAGCCATAGCTTTATGTTCACTCTATCTCTTCTAATTTACATCCCAACAATGTTTTTCGCTGCACCAAGATTATACATTTAAAATTTAGCAGCAAGCTGAGAATTCAATTCTGAAATCATACATTTTCCTTTACCAATGAATAACATATCATCAACATATAATGCAATGTACAAGAAATGATCACCATTAGATTTATAAAAGACATAGTGATCTGATTTAGAATGCTCAGATCTTAAAATCAACACATTTGTATTAAATTTTTGGTGCCACATCCCAGGACTCTGTTTGAGGCCATACAATGATTTCTTCAATTTATAGACCAAATTACTTTTACCTTTCACCACATAGTGCTCTAGTTGTGTCATATAAATACCTTCCTCTAAATCACCATGAAGGAAAGTAATTTTCACATCCATTTGCTCGACCTCTAAATTACAAGAAGTAGTAATAGAAAGCAAAAATCTAATGGATGTCATTTTTACAACAGGAGAAAATATCTCACCATAATCAATACCCTCAACCTAAGAGTAATCTTTTGTAACCAACCTTACTTTATACTTCTCAATGCTTCCATCTGAACCAATATTTTTCTTGAACACGCATTTGCAACCAACAGGCTTTCGTCCTTTAGACAATGGTACAAGATCCCATTCATCATTTTTTTTCAAAGCTTTCATTTCTTCTTCCATAGCATTCTTCCAAGATTCTGCATCATTCCTACCTAATGCCTCTTCTAAAGAAATAGGTTCATCCACATTAGTATTCAAAACAAAAATACATCTCCAATCATTAGGTGAATACCTTTTAGTTGGTTGTCTATGTCATGTACACCTTTGAACAAGCCAAGTTGGAGGTTCTTCCTCATCTTCTAAAGATTCAGATCTAGATGAGCTCTCCTCAACTTCTTTCCTATCAAGTTGACTCAATTCAACTCTTTTAGGCATAGAAGGGAATTGAATCATATCTTCCTGTTTAGTCTATTATGGTTGCAATGTAGCAAAAGGAGACTTAATTTCTCTAAAAATAACACTTTTACTATTAATTACCTTTTATGCAACAAGGTCGCAAAGGTTGTATCCTTTTACACCATAACTATAACTGATGAAGATACATTTCACAACCTTCTCCTCCAACTTCGTACACTTCTCTTTTGGCACATGAGCATATGCCTCGCAACTAAAACCTCTAAGATGTCTCAAAGAAGGCTTGTGACCTGACCATGCTTCCATAGGCATTTTATCAACAAGAGTTGATGTAGTAGACCGTTAATCAAGTAGCAAGCAATGACAATTGCTTCAGCCCAAATTTTTAATTTTAGGCCAGCACAACTCAGCATACTCCTAGCCCTCTCCATCAATATCTTGTTCATTTTTTCTGCAACTCCATTCTGTTGTAGAGAATACAGATTTATAATTTTTATGGAATCTATCAAAATCATTAGAGAAAATTAACCACCATTATCAATCTTCAAACATTTAATTTTTTTTTCTAGTTTACAATTCGACCATTTCTTTAAATTATTTAAAACGATTGAAAACTTTAGATTTACTCTTTAGTAAGTATACCCCTGTCCTACTAAAATCATCAAAAAAATAAACATAAGCAAAGAACAAAGCAAGATGCCACATTTCTCCTCTTTGTCCATCTTAACACCAATGGATACCAATATGTGAATTATAAACAAAAATTAACTATAAATAGTAACATCATGTAAATGCCAAGTTGAGACACCATTTTTCCAACAATTATATCCCAAAACTCTTGATAAAATTCTATAGGGAACCCATCTAGGCTAGGGAATTTTCCCCTTCTTCAAGAGAAACACAATTTTTCCACTCTCAAGAAGAGAGATAGTTCTAAGGAGATCCTCATTCATTGCATCACTAGTAATGGCAGGAATACTATCAAGCACAAACCCTTCCTATACATTGGCCAAAATAGAGTCCTCTTTTAACAATTCTGCAAAAACTCTAATGGCTTCCTCAACAATCTCTTTGTAAGAAGGAATAGGAACTCCCTTAGAGGAAAGAAGAGAATAAAATGAATTTCCTTGGACCTCTTGCCCTTAACTGAATTGTGAAATAAAACCATTAGGCGTCAAAAATATTGAAAAATAAATTAGTATATATAAAATATATAATATAGTTATCAACTGTAAAGAATCCAAAGCTGAAGTAATATACTAAGAACACCATAATAAAATTCATCAATTTTTGTTCCAAGGCTTACTGCGTCTTTGTACGCGTCAGGATCGATCCCTTTCTTGGCCTCTTCATACTCAGTTGCCATAGATTTTTTTTTACATTGCTACCTTCAGCGCTATCAAATATGCTTTATTATAATGTCATCAAATAATTCAACCTACAGTATGATCTATAGCAAATTTCTGTGTTTCAACCTTCAACACTAGTATTATGTCGTGTCTACAGAGGGAATACCCGTCCAAAAGGCGTGGAAGAAATAAGACTATGAGGAGATTCCATCGACAAGATAAATCTCACGACTGTGACACTGCCAAAATAGTGGTAATGTGAGTCTCGTTGCCTTCTCATAGAACTTTTTAACCTTTTTTTTTCAAATAGTAGCTACCTGAAGTGACCTTTCACTTTTTTTTTGCTATTCACGCTCAGTTGCCATGAAATTTCTTTTCTATTGCCATGAAGTTTTATTTTTCTACTACATTTATACTCTAAAAAATTTGCAGGTTAGTGACGACTCTTAGCTTTATCTAACCTACCGACCCTTAGATTCAAGATAATTTTTTTTCTAGGGTGATTGATCATTCTGCTAGGCTCTTGACGATAGTCTTGAACATCTGTTTACACAATATTAAATAATGTGATTACAAAGTATTATGCTGTGAAATGGATGCGGCTCCACATATTGCAATAATAGACTTTCTTTAAACATAAAGAGAAAAATGGACATCAAGTCTAAAAGGCGTGGAAAATATATGACAGAAAGAAGTGTCCATCGTCAACATTAACCCCATGACTACGACCTCGCGAAAGAGTGCCAACACTAAAGTGATTAATCGTTCTGTTTGTCTATTCGTGGTTAGTTGACATGACATCTTTCTTTCGTCATTTTCTAAGGCTGGTCAAGATGCTTCCTTATAATATCAGTGAATAATGTGACATAAACTATTCTGTTGTGAAATGGATACGGCTCTACACATTAGAATGCATCCTCACTTTAAAGTAGAAAAATGGGCATAGCTGTTAAAAAAGACATGAAATGACAATATGACAGAAAGGTGATTCTCTTGAAGAAATTGATTTCATGGCTGTCAGTTTTTGGAAGTGGAGTAAATTGTTTTGAAAATGAATAATAGCTTTATTGTATTTAATAAATTAAAAAGAGAACAATATGACATATTTCCAATGTTTTAGTCAGGTTGCATTTATGTTAGGAACAATCAAGGACTAACTTCTTTTCTTACAATGAACAATAGTCAAAGAAGCATCAACATTACTCGTAAAACATTTCAGAGTAGTGGAGTAGGCACCTTCAAAGCAGACAAATGAACTTTTCTAATCATCACATTATTTTGAAAAGGGAGTCTTGTCATCAAAAGATAGAGAATAAAGAACCACCAAAAGGATAGGACATAAATTAACATATATATGTTATGTTCGATGCAATGTTGTGATTATTTTGAGGAAATATTTTGATACATGTATCTTATGTACAATGGTGAAATTTTATTTGGAGTTGAAATTATTCCCATATCCTTCTATCTACCTATTACACACATTTATTCCCATGAATAGTTACCCAACCTTATATGTGCATGCTGCCATACATTTTGTTTATATTTAAGAAGTTATGACGCTCACCCTTACAAAAAAATCTCATCTAGTTCTTACTTGTCTAGATCTAATCATTTGATTGTGTAAGATTATTTTTCTAGTCACATGATTGACCACAAAATTCGGCACCTAAGCCTCATATTTAAAAATTAATAAATATAATTAATTTTCACCAAATAATCCTTTTTACTTTCACCTAGAGTTGAAAAAAAAAAGAAGCTTACATCATTAGGTGTTATGAGTTACAATTTAATGAAATTTAGTTTTATTTATTCCATATTTGTCATCTTTCAAGAATCCTCTCTCATTGTCTAGTATTAAAGTAGAATAAATAGTGAAACATTTAGATTTAATAAATGAAAAAGAATAACAAACTTGTAATTGATAGCCCTTGCTTGCTATCATCAATATTTGTACATTTTCTAGGGATTTAATTAAGGAAATTTATCTCTTAAAGACATAATAAAGATCATTCAAGTTATTTCAAACTATTGATAGTCTCGAGATGTTTAAGAAGATAAGACTAGATTGAGTTTCACCTAGAGGGAAGCAAAATGTTTGTCAAGCCATAAGAATATAAAGATTTCATGATCACAAATTCGACCCATAATTCTAATCTTTAACTTTATAGAACAAAGGATTAATATAGAATTTGAGACCATATTTATGAAGAGAGATTGCCTTTCTAAATTACAAAGATAAAATAATCTAGAATCTTCATTAGAAATCAAAATTAGTTAATCAAAATATTACATACCCTTATTCATGATATGTATTTCTAAATATAATAGATATAGTTATCAATTTTCTATTACCCACCTATCTTTAATTAATTCAAACTAAGGGGACATTTTGATAAGTAATGTTCTCTTTTGTTCTCAAATTTCACTTGTAAGATACAAGCTACCAATGGGACATTTGTTTTTCTATTTTGTAGGTTCTCATGATGAGAGCATGTTGAAAGTATATAGTTAAATTATTATTTAAGTTATCATGTCTTAATAGGGTTGATTACTTATATGGACACATCAACTTCATATAATCTATATCTAATTAGATATCAAATTTACATGAACATTTTTGAGTGCTATAATATTTTTGATGCATGATCAATTAGGATTCAGACACAATTCAATGTAACGGAAAATATAATTATGAAACTAGCATATATATGTTATTTTCTATGCAATATTGTGAATATTTTTAGGAAATGCTTGGATACATATATCTTATGAACAATACTGCAATATTGTATGGAATTTTGACTATTCTCCTATCCTTAGGTATATTAATATACATATGCATTCCCATGAATAGTTACCTAATTTTATATGCGCACACTACCATACATTATACTTATCTAAGAAGTTATGACACTTATCCACACACGAACTCTCATCTAGTTCTTTTTTCCTTAGATCTAGTCATTTGATTGTCTAGGATCATTTCTATAGTCACATGATTGACCACATAATTACACACCTTAGCCTCATATTTAAACAAAAATAAATAAATAAATTACCAACTAATGCTCTTTACCTTCCCCATCTAGAGTTGCAAAAGTACAAGCTTGGATGATCAGATGTTTTGTGTTACTGTGTTACCTATTAATTTTTATGTTTACAAATGATTTTTGTTGGATTTTTTGGTTTCATATTTATAAATGTAAATTTAGGTTAGTCAAATGTTCATATTTCTTACTTAGTTGAGCAATCTCCTATTTTATTCGTAAAAGTTCACTTGTGAGATGGAAGCTATTCATGGAATATTTTTCTTCTATCTTTTAGGCTCTCATAAGGAATGCATTTTTAATGATGTACTTGTATGATCATGTCTAGATAAGGTCCCTTACTTTATATGGACCCACCCTCTTTTGTAATGAAGAGAGATTGCATTTCCAAATACAAAGGCAAAATAATCTATCCATTCATCAAGAACCCACAATCTTCAATCAAAAGACTAAACACCCTTATACACTTTATTTGTTTTCAAGAATCATAAATATAATCATTTAAATATAAAAATAATTTACAAAAATATTATTGACAGTAAATCTAACATTCAACTTGAAGCATACACATATCAAATCAGCTCTAAGCACGCAAGTATCTGATTTGAACACAGATGTAGATACTTTGTACACTTCTAATAATATGAAAACATTTAATATTATAAGACATAGTTGAATACGATCAAAGTCATGTAGAAATAAGAAGCTGCAACACTGTATCAGACTTGCAAAAGCAACTTTCCCAAACCTTATTTATCGTTCTCATTGCTATGGTAGTATAGGATAGCAAGCCACTTGGTTTTGGACCGGCGCACCAAGTCCAAAAGCCCCCATCTTTCTAATTTTATCCACACGTATTCCCCCAGACGGTCAGAAAGAAAAGGAAGTAGACCGTTCAGGTGGTTAAACCTAGCCTTCTTCACTGTAAACTTTGCAGCCATGTAGAAAAAAGTGAAATTACCACAGAAGCAGATGATCAAGCACGCCCCAAGAATGAACCAAGCCAGCTCGGGATTCATGTTGGAAAGCATGGCATACACTGCAAGCATGAAGCCATAGGCCGTAAAGGCAAACGTGGCACAAACCAATAGGTTGGTAATACAGAGGAACAATACCTTATTTCCCGTGGTAATAGGTGTACTCATCTGCCACATCAGCACCACTAAGAGCGACAGAAAGAATGCCACACAATCAAAGATGAGAAAAACCTTGAAGGAGGCCAACGGAAGCAGAATCGGCGAACCTAAACTCTTGTCTGAGCCAGTTCCAGGCGCAGGCGCAGGCGAAATTCCCGATCCCTTTGAGTCCCCATTTCCATTCCCATCGTCCGTCACGAAACTGCCCGGAGCAGTGAAAGCTGCCGTAAATGACATTGTCGCTAATAGAACTGCCACCACTAGTTCTGTGTTGCGCCTGTCCTCATATGTTTTGTCCACCATCTCAACAGCAACCTCATGTTTCTCTGCACTCACCTTTGGAGCGCTGTACAAGAATGGCTTGCGATTGGAAGGATAACTGGCCAGAACTGAAATTATCTTGTCAGATTCGTGATAGTGCGTGTTCTCTCTCACGATATCAAAGGCCGTTAAGCCTGCCTTGTTGACAGCAAACTTGTTTATCCCCGCTATACAAAGCAACGACTTCACCATCTGAAAAATGCAAACTCAAATAAGTTCATAAAAATTAAATGATCTATTGGAACTAACTATGCATAAAGATTTCTTCTACGGAAGTTCTTGCCGTGATGATTTTAATTTCTGTCTTCAGTAGAAATACTTTCAGTAATTTGACTCTATATATAGACGAGATTAGATTAAGAATCTACACAAACCCAAAACTTATATAGCTGTACACAGTAATTGGTTGAAAGAACAAACTTCAGCAGTGACAAACAGAGGTTTGTATAAAAAGAGACTTACATTCAAGTCTTTTTTCTTTGCTGCAATATGCAGTGGTGTGTCTCCTTCACTTATCCTCGAAAAAGGAGATTTCATTTCACCCGCATCTGTGTTTCCTCCACTTTTCACGGGCTCATCTTTTGGATCTTTCTTTTCAGCCGGATCTGTCTTTCCTCCACTTCGCAGAGGCTCTTCATGTGGAGGTTTGTCAAGTCCCTTGTTGACCAAGTATGATAAGCCTACCTCTTCGTTCAGGTAATCAACAATTCGCACTTGCCTAACTAGGGCAGCTAAGTGCAGAACGTTCATTCCACAACTATTCCGTATTTCGACAGCGTCTGGCCTCTCATTTATCAACTCTTGTACTGCTTCCAGATGACCCAATTTCGCTGCCACACAGATGGGAGTTTCTTGGCTGTCATTAACCCAATAACACAGTTCGGCCTCAAATTTTATTAACTTCTTTATTATATGCACGTAGTTTCTTTCAACAGCTATATGCAGAGCTGTGTTGCCAAGTTCGTCCTTACGTTGGATTAACTGCTTCGCATCTGATAAATTTAGTATATGATCAACTAGATCTGTAAAAGAAGCATCCAAAATCATTGCCTTAAGTTAGATAAGATGTTCTTCAAGAAGGGCCAAGGGTAAGAGAATGCCTAATTTACCTTTGTTGAAGCGATACAGACCTCAACTAATATAACAACATAAATACAGAATTCAACTAAATACACGAAGAAGTAAAGAAGAACTCATTGGTTATCAACTGTAAACGAACAGAAGCTGAAGTAAAATAGAAACAACATAATCAAACGACTTGAAAAAATAGAAAGAACTGAAACATGATAGACAATCATCCTCGTGTTATTTAAGATAAAGAAAAAATTGGGGACAAAATGATATTTGTCTTGAACCGTTAAATTAGGAGATGCTTAGCAGATACTTTTACAAACTTATAGGCAAAGAAATCCTAAAATCGAAATAAAATAACCTGAATCTCCTCTGTTTACTGCAACAGATAAACAGTTCCTCTTGTGCACCGTACTTTCGAGTAAGCTCGACGGAGATGCGTCAAATATTGCCTTCACTGTCTCTAAATTGCCGCTTTCGTAGGCTTTGAACAAAGCTGTTTCATCAAGCTTATTGCGGAGATCCACACCACTTTCTGGTTGTTGGAGTAGAATCTTCACAACGTTGGAGAAACCTCCCTGCGCAGCCAAGTGTAACGCAGTATCCTTTTCGGCATTGGTAGCATTCACAAGCAGAGGCTTCACTTCGGGATCGGTTTCCTTCAGAAGTTGACGATTGAGTTGCAGGAGCTGTTGAATGAAGTGTAGATTTCCTACACTAGCAGCCAAATGGAGAAGAGTATTTTCCCCTCCAGGTGTAATATTGTTGAGAGCTGCTTTAAGTTGGGAACTCAGTTGTTGATCGATCCTTAAACGCGTTACCGCAGCTTTGAAGGCGTCAGGATCGATCCTTCCGCCGAGTTGTTGACCCTCAGTGGCCATGCTAAATATCTGCCGTTACAGCCTTCAACACCAAGGCACGCTTCTTTGTAATAGGATTGAATAATACTACATTCAGTATTATGCCAGAAACTACATAATAGAATATGTGGTCTCAGTTTTTCCACAAGGGAAACATTAAAAATACAAGTATCCACATCTTACACTTCAGGGTTTCCACAACTTTAGTTGGAATCTCACTTTTTCTTTCGTTGGAACAGATACAACATTTTGACCTTGACTGGGTGCAAATAACCAGTGTTAATTAGCTTTGATTGGGTGCCAAGTAATTACTCTAGTTTGGTGCGAATAATATGACTATGGGGTGTTCTGCTAGAACATTATTTTTTTAATACTTGAAGTGATCCTACACGTCAAAATTACTACAACTTTTTCATAGTTGGAATGTCTATTTTTCTTAGATGAAAGTGTACATTGAAATCAAATACAAATTTTTTTTATCATTTATAATTTAATAATTTATTCTATGTGAAATATGTACACATTTTATTTAATGTTGAGTTTATTTCAGTGGATTAGATAATTATTTAATATAGTTATATTTCAATAAACGATATAACTGTTGTTTAAATTAATTTCTTTCTTTTCATTCTATCATTCTTATTCAATTACATATATTTTCATACATTGCACATTATGTTGTCTTTATTTACACACATTTTTATACATGTACCATTTACTATAACCGATGCACTGCAAAATAGGATGTTAGGAACACAAACAAAAGACTCAAGAATCAACTGTTAGTGTTAGTATCATAAACGAAATACGATCCTAAGCAAGCATATGAAGAGAGATCAAACATTTAATGGAAAGTATGCAAAAACAAAAGAAAGACACAAGACCCTTCCAAATGCTTGCCAACATGTTCATAGTAGCTTCTCCCTTGTTCCTCTCCTCTCCAAGTTCCACATGAGTGTAGCCCTTAGCTCTTTGCACTACTATGGAAGTCTTATGGAGATTCAAGATTTATGAAAAATGATTTAAAATATGCAAATGCAAGCGAAATATGAGAAAGCCTAATTAAGCTATCTTGGTTTTAACCAAAATAACAATGTAGATTAGATGACTCCTAAAATGATCTCTTAAATTTCACTATAGATTAGATGCATACAAGATTTCTGGATCTGAATTATGAAGGAATGGGCTCTATTTATAGGAAAAATAGGGCAATGGATGGTTGAGATTAAGTAATCTCAACAAGGGTCAAGATAGAAAGATTTATGATCCATGTGAGGGCTTTCAACCCAATCCCAGGATGACAAATGCCAACATGAGATGGCTTGAGAGGAGAGGGAAGAAGCATTAAATGCTTGAAATGACATGAAGGTTAGGTTAGGAGTTAAGGTTAAGCTTGAGTTGAATGAATAAAGTCGCTATCCAATGAATAATGCCTTTATCCAATGGCTAAACTCTTGTACAAGAGTTAGTGGGTGAGTTGAGTTAACCATTAATGCTTGAAGAGACCCATGAGTCAAAAGGATGGTTAAGTTAGAGGAAAGTCTCTAACCATGTGGGTGAGTTGAGTTAAGCATTAATGGTCATGTAAGAGCCATTAATGGTTTGGAATACTTTAGGCGTTAACCTGTTGAATACATAAAGCCTTTAATGCTTTTCAAAGACTTTGAGGCTTTGAGAAGTGACTTCAAGTTGCCTAGGAATGTGACAATATTTAGGAAATGGATTAGGCAAATTAGGAATGGTTTAGAAGAATTTAGAAAGTGGTTAGAATTGTCTAGAAGGGGATTTAAGATGTAAGTGGGTTTGGTGGGTGAGGGAAAATAGGATTTTAATTAAAATAAAATTCATTTATTTCAACTAAATAGGTGCAACTTGCATTTGTAGGAGAATGCAAGTGGGGGGAGGGGGGGAGTAGTTTAAGGATTTAAATAAATATTTTATTATTTATTTAAAAGAGGAAAGAGGGTTAAATTCAATAAATATGTTTTATTCATTTAATTCCTTAAGAATGTAGCTTAATTAATATTTAAATAAATTGAATAATTTATTTAATTAATAGGAGAAGAGGCTGAGGATGAATTAATTAAATTTTAATTTAATTAACTGATTATTAATAGTTAAATAATCAAATAAATAGTAAATATTCATTTAATTAAATGGACAGATTTATGTGACTACTTTTGCCCCTCTTTGAGACGGTGCGGTTTATCACATCGTTTCAAAGAAAGAAAAATAGGTGTGAAGAAATATGCCCCATAAATGTTAATTTAGTGGGTGCTATGTCCCCTCGACAGATGGGCTAAAAAATTTCAAAAAATCGGGTGATCTCTCGAAAAAGAACAAGAAGTTGAGGGGAGGTAGAATACAAGAAATTAGCAATAACGGTGAAATGATGGGAGAAAAATGGGGGTAAAATGAGGAAATGAGAGACGTTGGAAGTTTAGAGGGACCACAACAGTAAGCGGGGTGAATTAGGGTTAGGGCTGGATGGTATATATGGGGGGGAAGGGGAAAAAATAGGCTCATTTGCACCTATCTCCTTGGCAGTTTAGAGCTCTGATAGGGAATTTTTGGTGAAGGAGTGAGCAACGATCATCATGCCTATGCCTATAGAAGATCATCGGCTAGAGTGGATCTGTCGATTCCAACAGCCAGACAACTACAAACCAGCTATACACAAATTTTGAATTTTGTGTTTTGTGCATTTTTGGCATGTTTTTTCAGGCATCAAAGTCCAATCAAGATAATAGCGCTAAAACCATGTTTTAATGCTATTGTCGCCTAGAATAGCACTATTATGCCGCAATGGTGCTATTGTATAGTAGTTGTAGCGCTTGTGTTAGGTTTAGTGCTTTCATTACATAGTAGTAGTGGTATTGTAGTATTAGCACGTTTGTATGTTTGTTGTAGTGCTGTTGTTATTGAATAGCATTGTTGTGTAGTTAATTTAGCGTGTTTGATTGTTTAGCACTTTTGTGCACAAATTGTGGCGCTATTGTGAGCAGAATAGCACTATTGTGATAAAAATTCCCCAGTGTTAGAGAACATAGCCTGATGTCTCAGTTGATTGTTTGATTGGTTGTTTTGGTGAATTATAGCAGCCCCCTTGAGACTAGGTCATTATGATAAATGTCTGTTGTAGTCTAGGATTGCCATAATCGATTACCTATTGAGACCCGAAGATACTTGATCAAAGTATCTGTTGATAGTCTAGGTTGAAAACTTAAGAAAGTTTGTACCAAAACAACTAATGTTTGTTGATGTGTGTAAGAGGACGTGCCTGTTCTACAGATGCCGGAGCAGCATCCTGCCACATAGCAGCTGACAGAGGCAGACAGATTCTGCGTCGCTGCGACTAGTTTGTACGATATGATCTATCGTCCCGTGATTCGGATGAATTGCGGACTGATGACAGCACTGGCCGAGCATTGGCATAGTGAGATATGTACCTTCTACCTGGCGATGGGAGAGATGACAGTGATGCTAGAGGATGTGTGGAGGATACTACACATCCTGATTAGAGGGGAGCTGGTGACCTATGATCAAGCATTAGGGACGACGACGGTGTAGAGAATATTTGCTGATGATGTTTATATTGAGGATGACTTTGTATCCTAGGAGGACATAGTAGCATTGTATGAGCCTTTACCAATAGTTTTATCCAGGATCGTCGGGGGTTTGGTGTGCCCCGACTGACGTTCACATGGACTAGCCGTTGGTTGGGACCAGGTGATTGAGAAGATGATGACTGAGAGGACCCACTATGCCTGGGGACCATGTGTGCTAGCACATATTTATAGGGAGCTACACGAGGTGGTGTACCGAGAGAAGAGATCACTAGCAGTAGGGATCACATTACTACACATCTGGGCTTGGGAGCACTTGCCAGTCACACGAACAGTCTACTTGATATTTAGGGTGATATATCAGCCCTATGTTTATATGTATGGAGGGATGATGAGCCAGCCCCATCTGAGGAAGTTGGATTTTTTGTGACGGGCTTTAGATGACCTAGATACAGTGATATGGAGGTTGTATATCGAGTGTGAGCCTTGGGAGGATGATGCAGAAGTGCTACTGTATGTATTTATGACACACTTTTTGATTGGGCGCACATCCTACCTTATAGAGAGACAGGTGCCAGGGAGAGTGATGAGGCAGTTTTGACGGAGGTAGGGATTGTCGAGAGGCTCAGGGGAGTATGCATGGGTAGTACGGGAGAGATTTTAGTGGGGACCAATGTTACCATATGATCAGGCCTTGATAGAGTTCCAGAATTTACAGGCGAGACCAGGGCATATGAGGCCTGAGATTGTCGATGCAGGGGTGACAGAGGAGTACACACAGTATCATACTGCACATCTGATTATATAGATTTCAGATCCGATCGAGCCTATACCACCTTTTGAGGATGAGAGGAGATGATAAAGGAGGAAGAGAGGAGGTCGAGGAGTAGGAGGAGGAGATGGAGGTGGTGGAGGAGGATTTGGTGGAGCAGGAAAAGGTGGAGGAGGAGATGGAGGTGGTGGAGTATTTGGTGGAGCAGGAGGAGGTGGAGGACGAGGAGGATTTGGTGGTGGAGGGGGATTTGGAGGTGGAGGTGGTGGAGGAGGATGATTACAGAGGAGAGGTAGAGGGGGAGAGTCGTTGCGACTATCACAGGGTCCACTGATACGAGGGGCTGCCAAAGAAGGAGGTAGGGATATTGGTGGGGGTGTAGTGCCTATGGAGATGGGAGAGGGAGCCATAGGTGGAGGAGAGGTTCCTATGGAGATGGGAGGGGGAGAGATAGGTGGAGGAGATGGAGATGTATGGGAGTATATGATTTTACACTCACAGACTCGGTTAGAGGATAGCGAGGCAGAGATTGCAGCTAGAGATGTCCAACTATTTGCATGGGAGGTGGAGCTGACTGTAGTGAGGAAAGAGAGAGATGATCTGGTGGACAGGTTGAGGGAGGTGCAGGATAGAGTCCAAGTCTTGGAGGGAGCATAGGCATAGGGTCCAACTGAGGTGGTGTTGAGGGAGATGTGACAGGCAAGTGGAGAGATTGACTATTGGTGGGGAATATATGAGCTGGTTGTGCCAGTTAGTCAGCAAGCACTGAGCTATTCTAAGATGCGGTGGGCAAGATCAAAGTGGTCACAGAGGGCTCAGAGAAGTGGGGGTGTTATGGGTCCTCCTCAGTGAGGTGGTGGGGGAGGAGTAGGGGGTAGTCGTGGTGCAGCATCTGGCCAGAGTGCCATTTGAGATATTTTAGGTACTTGTTACATTATTATTTTGGACTGTGACTTGGATGGATTTTGGTAGTCGATATATTTTGACATCATTGTACTATGATACATGTAATCTTTTTTTTTAATGTGATATATGAAGAGATCCCATGCTTTGATATTATATGCATATGTATGATGACACGTATATTGTTGATACAGGATGATGATTATGAGTTATGCTTAGATTCATGCTATGGATGATTTGATTACTATATATACATGGTGATGATATGATTTCTAGATGCATGCTATGGATGATTTGTCTAATTATGTGGATGCAGGTAGAAGATGGACGATGCTTGTGGTAATGATGTTAATTATGATGTAATGATGATGATGTATGCAAAAATAATGAGTTGAAATAATGCATAATGATGTTTGTGATAGATAATACTTGTTCATTTTTTATGATATGATATGAGTAAATGATGCATGTTGTAAGATGAATCTAAGTGAATCAAATGTGTATGCAAATGTGATGTATGAATGCACTTTAAATGGATGAACAAATGTTGATACAAATGTTTATGTATGAATGCACTTAAATGAATGTATCTAAATGATGTAATGTTTATGAGATGTATTTAAAATTAATCTAAATGACTAAAATGATTCAAAACATAACTAAGTGATAAATGAGATTGAAATGATAATGCAAATAAATGCAAATAGGGGATAAAGAATAATGAATAACTGCACCTTAATGCAATTAAAGGATAATGAATAACTGCACCTTAGTGCAATTGGAGGATAATGCATGCATCTCATGAATCTAGATGAAACAAAATGGGGAAAAATGCACCTATGAAATGAATTCTAAATGAACTTAAAGGATGATGAAAGGAATGCATATTTAAAATGAATGCACTACATGGATGAATGAATGTTCTTTATAACAAATTCACTTAAATGAAATGCAACTAAATTATAGTTGTAGACACCTAAAATTGTTTAGTCTAATTAAATAAATATCTTTATTTATTTAATTATTTTAAGCCTAATTCTTCTATTAATTAAATAAATCTTTATTTATTTAACTAATTCATTTATCCTCTTTTAGCCTTATTTCTCATTTAAATAAATACTTTTATTTATTTAAATTATCCTTTTCCTAAATTAAATAGATATCTTATTTATTTAATTGATCCCACTTCCTCTATTAATTAAATAAATCTTTATTTATTTAATTAATTCATTAACCTTTTCTACCCATGACACATGTCATTCATCTCTTAATTCCTACACTACCTACCCTTTCATTATTTTCTTATTTTCTCTACCTACCCTCTAATCCTAGCTGACTATTTATCTCTTACACCTCCAATCTTATCCCTCCATTTCCTATAGTGTCTTCTATATAAGAGGACACTTCCTTCATTATCAACCCTGATTAGTTGACTTCTCAACTACATTACACTTTCAAACTTGCATATGCGATCAAGCCTACTTTCAACCACATTTCCGTTCTTTGTTGAGCTCTTGTGCACATATAAAATCTAAGAGCAAATATATCAAGCAAGATAAATGGAGATAGGAAGAATGGAGATCTAAACCCTATTGGACATGTGATGGTATAATCTTTGTGATTTCATTTGATTTGCATTGTCTTAGGTAATCTTCATAAGTTATGGTGGATCTTTGTTGTTGTTAGGCTAGGGTTTTGTGGTTGAATTCATTTAGTCTTTCAATATTGTTGTTTTCCATTTTCACCATATACATTTTGGCACGCCCCATGGGACATAGATTTTTGTTAGATCTATGTTTTTTGCAGGTTTTTCTAACCCTATATTGCTGTTTTGTAAAACAATTTGGAGAAAACCTTGTGCAGCTAGGGTTTTGGACACAAAATCAAGATCTTGGAGAGATTTGATCCTATCTCACAAACGTATTAGAATTTTTGCACAGAATTTTATTGGCAAGTTGAAGACAGTATCAATAGATTTCAATCCAAAATTTAGAATTTTTGGAGCACATTTTCATTTTCTATGAATTTTTTATGATTTTTCATAAACAATTAATTTTGAGAGCAAATCAGTGAATTGTTCGGGTTTTCTTACATTTTTGGAAATATCTCATAATTATACACAACATCTGTTCTTTGTGATTTTAATTTTGATGCAAAAAAATTCTTAAAAAATCAGATCTTTAAAGATCCATTCCCAAAACATGACAAGGAAAAAGCTAAAGCCATAGATGAGCAAACCAACTATACCAAAGAATCCTATAACTATGATTCAATTGTTGATCACATTTCAATGGACAATTATGTCTCTACCATTATCATCAAGGACAAAACGCATGAGAATTCTACCCAAAGACCCAAGGTTGTCCTGAAAGGAATTAGATCTTCTTCCGAACCTACCTCTTAGTGTAATGTTACAACTCATCGAGGAAAATTCACTTTACAAGGTGCTCCAGCTAAAAAGACTACTTCCTTATCAACCAAACTTGAGTATGACCTTGTAGAACAGTTAGGGAAGAAACCCACACCTATCTCCATCCTTGAACTTTTACGCATATCCCCTGCACATAAGGCCATTCTTGACAAAACCTTGAGAGACACTTCCATCCCTATTGATCTAAACATGGACCAGTTTCAATCCTTGGTGGGATACCTTTCTGTTCCACACTCCCTTACATTCACAGAAGCTGATGACGCCTCTGTGAGCCAACCACATAATGCACCTTTACACATTGAAACCTTCCTACATAAACATTGAATAAAGCGAGTCTTGATAGATGGAGGAGCAGGTCTAAACATTTGTACATTGAGCACTATCAAACAATTGGGATATTCTGATAAAGCTGTGAATTCTACAAACAAAATTACCATCAAAGCATATGATGATGAAGAGCATTCATCCAAAGGCATAGTCACTTTACCTCTTAGAGTTGGGCCAATTACAAAAGATGAGGTTTGTCAAGTCCTTGACCTCGATCTCACATACAACATATTGCTAGGACGTCCATGGATTCATGAGATGAGCGCATTACCATCTACATACCATCGATGTATCAAGTTTTCACACAATGGAGTTGAAGTTATCATCAAAGCTGATCCTAACCCATTCATATATTGCAACAATCTATGACCTAGATCAGAAATAACAATCCCAATCAATTTAGAGGCTATTCCTTCATCAACTTATGTGGATCCAGAATCATTAAAGGCTTCTACATCCAAACAAATAGAGCTAAAAGAAAAATTCAAGATTAAAGACATGAGATGTGGTGAGTATATCTGTCATGCTGATCAACTCCCACTATCTCCTAAGACATTCAGTCGACAGGAACAACCTACAAAAAATTTGCAATGCCAAGGAATTGGGTGTGAACCACCTAGTGTTGTGGCTACTATGTCTGAATGCAAATCACCTCTAGTGCTGCAAGCAGCTCTTGATATCAATAGTCCTAAGAGTGGTTCCAACAAAGAATCTATTGAGCATATCACCAACCCTCTTGATAACTCACATAGCTTTACCATATCATCCACTTATTCCATTTCCAGTCCTCTCCCAGACTTGGATCAACAAGAATTACAAAAGCCCTTACTAATTGGGGATGAAAAATTAAGCCTTGAAAAGAAAAAACTAAAAGTGAAAACTAAAGAAAAGTCTTTTAGTTCAAATCAAAATCAAAAGCTATTGGACTCTGAAAAAATCAAGGTCAAGGATAAAAATCCTATGAAAGAAAAAGAACAAGAGTTGATCTCCCCTAATATCAAAATAACTGGGGGCAAAAGTTCTACAATTTTAAGTCAAAAAGCATACTTGTTGATCTGAAGTCTCTATCATGTCATGATACTTTCACTTCTTTTCACAAGCATAAGCCTTCATCACTCATCCACTTGTTCCACACATTCTTTCCCTTCTAGCAATACATCATGGACCTTTAAGGGAGCTTCCTTGAGGGACTTTGTTATCAGGGATGCTGAAACTTCTTTAGGTGATTGTGGTATTGTTGCCTTTAAAAAAGAATCTTGTTATTACAATATTCAACATAATTATTAAATTGATACAAGAAGGATTTCTAAATTGTCACCTCTTGGAGAGGCTTTTTTATGATGAAACCTTGTTCAAGTATGGTGGAGGACTGAAATGAGCTGCTGCACCCATTTATCGTGCATTTGGTTGGACAATATTTCTCATTGCACTGATGTGCTTTATGGTTCAATTCAATCGCCACAGCACAGGGATTAATGCAGCTTGGAAGAGAGCATTTTCTGTTGCACATATGTTGAGGGGAATCGCACTTGTGCTGGCCAGGCTGCCCTGGCCACAGAGAACATTTCTCATTACAATTTGAAGATGTCTCATATAAGTAACAGCTCTGGCCACATGTATGATTTTTCCTTTTGCAATTGTGATTTCCTTCATGCCCTGCTAAATCCCCGCATAAGCTTAAGCTGTCTCCTTCTCGAGTACAATAACTGCAGTTTTCTGTACACAAATGACTCCCCATGCAAGAATGACGGTCACCATGCCCTTTCTCCATCACACATCTCCAGAAGCAAACAGAACATTTGCATCCACAAACTGATAGTCCTTGCTTTACTTTGCCAAGAGCTACATTAGCCTCTAGCTGCAACCTTTGCTCCTCGTCATCATCACAGAAATCTGTGGTGTTTGAACTTATAGAAGACTCCCCGACAGCAACAGGAAAATCAGGAACTCCTTCCTGTGTGTTGAAATTATCCAAAACCCTTAATTCTTCATTTGTATCTGTCACAGAAAGGCATCCCATGTGGACCGCAGACGTAAGATTTCTCCTCAGGATATCAACTGTCATAGCCACTCACTTGCTGTCAATATCAGTCCAGTCCTTGGCTGCAATCTGAGCTATAATAAGCTTCAGATCCCTCATGAAGGTGAATCCACTGTAATAGCAAGAATCGATTCTTTATGTCACCGCTTCTGCTAGCTCACTCAGGCTCTCTCTATAATACTCAGATCTATTATAAGGAGCCATAGCAGCAATCTCGACCTTTCCGTCGTACATTTTAAAAATGAAATTGTTCATTTGTGCTTTCCTACACAATGATCCTGATAGTTGCATTTATAATTATCTGAAATTTAACTTTCATTAAATCAAAATAAAGAACTATTAGATCTTCATACAACTTCGCTTCCACCGACTTTCTCAACAACAACTCAAACCAATCACACCTCCTTCCTACCACTCCCGACAGGAACTTCGCTGCTTGCAGCTCTCGCTAAAAAAGGGTTTGGGTGGTACATCATGGCGCTTGCTATGAGGCCCTTTAAACAGCACCCCATAGCTCCCTACTTCATAGGTTGCACGATGCTGCAGGAGGAGGCTAGGAAGTAGGGGGCCATGGGGTGCTGTTTAAAGGACCCCATAGCCAGCGCCTAAAAACAGATGAGACGATATGTACGTACGGCTCATTAGGCACATTACCAAGTAAACACTATCATTAAAGTCTAGTTAAACTCCGTCAGTAGTTCGATCGTGCACACAGATCAACTTGATTGTTTTCCTGTGCATTAATGACCTTATTTCAGAGTTCACATGCCAAGCGATGCAACTAGCAACTGATGAAAATGATCCTGAGATCAACTTAGAGGTGTACTGTAAAAACACAGTTGTAAAGCATCTGCATTTTGCAGGGATTTCTCACATGCGCAAAGTTGATAATTATAGCGCTTTCATCATTAAAGAGCCAAGTTCCACTAATTGACAAAATTGTCATGTGAGCTCTGAAACGAAGCCAAGTCCTGTAGAGAAAAACTGGTGAGTTGATATGTACGTACCGCTCAAATATGGAGTTTTGTTAGCGTGGCAAGGACATTTGGTTGCAGCAGAGCAATAGCACAAATGTTGTTCAGTTCAGTGTTTAAATGGTGATTTGCATTTTAGATAGTTCATTTATTATGCGGATGATAATGTTGAAGTAGTTATATTAAAGAATTGATCAGTATTTGTATAAAAGATTAATAATAGTTGTATGATAGACCTAAAACGGAAAAGTAATGAGCAATGTATTTGTGCATAGATGATCATCTATTAGTTCTTCCGCACAATTTCAATAATATTTGAAGGTCTCTTAAACATTAGGTTATATATTTTATTGGAAATGTTTATTAAAATATTAATATTTCATATTTTAATAAATTTGGTTCACATTTTATTATCAAATAATTGTAGAATTAAATAATATGGAGCCCTTTAACTTGCACATTCTAATCTTAAACCTAATAATCACCATTAAAGATTCCTACCTCATTCTTATACTCTTGCCTCTTGTCACTAATTACAAATCTCAATCTTCTAGCTACATTTACAATGACTAGGCTTAACTATATTAATTTGCAAGCGAGGATACAAACATACATCTTTGTCCATCTAGAATAAGTTGAAGAGTTATTGGAAGAGGAGACCATGATATAAGCATGATCACTCTAGGCTATGGAAGTGGGAATGACTAGGCTTAACTATATTAATTTGCAGCGAGGATACAAACATACATCTTTGTCCATCTAGAATAAGTTGAAGAGTTATTGGAAGAGGAGACCATGATATAAGCATGATCACTCTAGGCTATGGAAGTGGGAAATTTCAACCACACCAGCTACTTGAGCGATTCATAAATTATGATTATGTGTGCCTATAGCCACTCCCAACCTCACTTCTTTCCTTGATTTGATCCTACCAAAACCAACATCCTACTATTTCTCATTCAATTCCACAATGAAATATCAATTGTAAATACTACAATCATTATGTATAAATGATGTCATGTATCCATTTTCTAGTAAATTGTTTATAAATTGTGTTTTATTTACATACATGAATTTAATGCTCCCTTACCTTCTATAGATCCTTTTGATATTGCAATTGAACTTAACCTAAATGTTTTATCATATCAATTGAGCACACATTTACATGATTGGTTTTATGTGGTAGTATTTTAAGTCATTTAATTGCATTCATTTTACATCTCTAATCCCTCAAACAATATTTCTTATTTAAGAATGTTAAAGGAGGATCAACATAAAAAAATTGGATTTTGTGCACAAAAAACGAAAGATGAAATCATATTTGAGGGTCCTTGCTTACTATATTTGATCCTTGTATGGTTTTGAGAGGTTGAACTAGAAAAACTTATCTCCTTGTGACATAATGAGAACTCTTCAAAAAAAAAAAAATGGCTAGTCTGTAGATATTCAAAGTAGTGAAAGCCAAGTTCCACATGGAAACAAGAAACAAAGTAGAACAAGTTACTACATATTGTTAAATATGTATTTATATGATGAGTTTATGGTCTTAGATCTAAGTTGGAGGTCTACACTTAGTAGGAGGAGGAGAGAGAGAGAGAGAGAGAGAGAGAGAGAGAGAGAGAGAGAGAGAGAGAGAGAGAGAGAGAATGTTTAATTAAAAGGTAGTTTCTTTTATCCTATAAATTTCAATTTAGATTTTGTAGTTTGAAATTTAATTTATTATATAAATAAAATTCAAAATACAATTATTAGTATTTTAATTATTATTTGTCTTAGACATTTTTAATTACATGTCTTAGATAGGTTGTTACATGCACGAAACCAGATCAAAGCCTTAGACGAGATGCTTAAGTCTTGAAGCCAAACAATATATATAAATAGATGTCGACTCATCCTATTTTTCAACTTCTTTAAGGTGGGTTGAATAGAATGATAAAACTTTCTAGACCTTTCAACCTTCCTTTTGATGCATTTTTTGATGAGTGGAACTAACATAATAGAACTTTCTAGACTATTCTGACTCTTCCTTCCTACATGGATCACACAACATAATACAACTTATTGTCCTATGAGAATTCATTTTTCTGTGGATCGCCTAGCATGATATAGCTTGCTAGCTCGTAGAATCCATGTTACCTTGTTTCTCTCTCTCATAGATCACCCAACATAACACAACTTGCTAGTCTATGGCATCCACGTTTTCTCATTTCTTCTCCCCATGAACTCATAGCTTTGCTAGTTGTTGGATCACAAGTTCATTATTTGATGCATGCTCTTTCTCTTTCTAGGTGACTACTTGTGTTCTTGTAATAACATTCCGAGAATCAAATTAGTGGCTAAGACATTTTTATTTTTATTATTGAGGTCTCTTCAACTGGTTGACTTAGAGATTTTTGTTTTAGTACTAATCCCTTTGTTTTGTGTCTTTTGTCTTTGATTTCCTTTTTTTGACTTTTTTTATTTTGTCTTGTTTTGTGTTCCCTTGCATGTGTTTGGATGAGTAAAGATCTTAAGATTGGGGGCTTGGTTCCTCAAAATTAGTGATGGCTTATCTCTTTGTGATCTTGCTCCTATTTTCTCCTCTCTTTTTTCCTCATCTTTCTACTTTATCGTGAGTATTTGCATAAAATCGTACTCTTGTTAAAGTGGGGGATAAACATAACATCGTAAATTGTAATCGATATAATTCACACCTCCTTCTTGTGGCCCTACTTTAGTTCATCCAATCCTAGTTCTTCCCTACACCTATTTTGGCTCATTTTACTTGAAATTTTATGTCACCTAATTGCATGACCTAGTGGACCCCATCCTAGAATGTTGCTCTCCAAGATACAACCTTGTTTTTCCTATTTTGGGAGGAGAAGGGCGCTTGGGGGACCCCTATCTAGACCAGGATGTCTTGGGTGCCATGGTCCCCCTTAAACAAGTCCTAAATTAAATAGGACTGGGCACTATGCCTCCTCAATTTATTTTTCTCCACATACCTCAATGTAACCATTGGAGGTAAGCCTTACTGGTAATTTACCAATGAAACTATATATAAAGGCATCCTATCAATTAAATTTGATTATCATTTTCATACCCCATCATTTGTGCATACACCAATCATTTGTTATCAAGCATTCTTAAGCACTCAAGGTAGGATTTCATCCCACCATATTCTTAAAACATCATGGAGAAAATTGTATCATTCCTCATGCAAGCATGTATGTTCTATTAGGTCATGTTCATGTTATGTCAAGTCATGTTATTGCATTGACATATGTGATCACATTCAAAGAGGATTGCACAATCAACTTCAATAAGTCATTACTGATTTGAGGTATTATGATATAGAATTTACTTTAGTATTTCAGTTACAAGTTGAATTTAATTCAAGGCTTTATCTCTTGAACTGGGGTTTAACCTTTAAGGCAAATCCCCATCAACAACCCTATTTCTTTCTTTTTGTGTGAAGGGAATTATCTCAAGAGTTGTGATTGGGAAATCTGGTACTAGTGTCAATGACAACGATCAGACTCAACTTTTGAAGGTGCAAAAAGTAGAGGACTAGGGTGATCAAATCCCCTCGATCTCATGAATTTTTGACAACCTTTCAATGATGGATTATGTATGTCATCCTAATTTGGAAAACATCCAGTCTATTTGCCCCTGATACTTGGAGGACTAGGGCAATCTGCTCCCTTAGTCTTGACAATTATGCCTAAATATTTCTTTGTAGGTTCTGATCCATTTTCCCACCTCAGATCTAAGTTTACATCTCTGCATGATATCTAGAACATTATGTTACTATTATTCAATATCCATTTCTCATTATTTTTCCTAGATCTAGCATTACAACTTAACCCTAATTGCTATTCAAATTTAACTCTAACAAGGTAAGGATTAACTTGATCCGAGTTTAGTTATTTCAGGATTGAATAAATTAAATTCCTTCCCTTGATGTGAGGTTGGTCCCAAGTGAAATTAGTGGCTTTATTATCAATCCAGGTGGTGAAACCCTAATTTATCAATACCTTACAATTTGTATAATTTAATTATATAGTTTTGAAGTAAGATTTTTTTCAATGGTGACTTGCAATGGAAAAGATTATTTCTAAACCCAAAATGTGTTCCTAATTATATCAATAAAAATAGAACATTTTTCTAGTTGGGTATTCCCCCCAAAAAAATTCAGAAGGCTTCATTTCATTCTTTTTAGCATCCATTCTATTCTCTAAGAAACATTAACAACAAATTGCCAAAATGGTATCAAATTTATTTTGTATCAAATAATTTTTGTTGTTGTTGTTGTTTAAAAACTTATGTGAGGGTTTCGGATTTGTACTATTTAATGACCTATTTTTTGTTGTTGAAATGGAAGTATGACAAATCTCCCAATATATGTCAGGAGAAGGGAGTAGTCTTGGATGGTTTGAAGTCATCAACCCAAGTACAAGATTACTTCATTATAGTATACAAGTGCTGAAATATTTTCCCTTTAAAATTACGCTAGATGTAGGTAAATTTGAAAGGGAAGTAGGACAAATCTCTCGGAAAAATCACATGACATAAGAAGGGAGTAGGCTTGGATGGTTTGAAGTCATCAAACTAAGCACAAAATTTCTTCGCTATAGTATACAACAAAAAAAAGTTCTTGAGAGTTTCAAGTTCTCCACAAAAATGGACCCTAGGGGTTAATAATTCATAGATGAAAGATGTGAGAGATAAATGGAAGACCTTGATAAATAAATTACTAAGCAAAAATATCAATCTTGGACTCAAGAATAGTTGATCAAACAACCTCAAATAATGTACTAGGAAACATAATCAATCTTGAACTCAAGAATAGCTAAAGAAATCTACTTTAAAATCCACACTGCAAGTGTACATAGAGAATTAGAGGCACCAATAAAAATTTAATTAGGCTACCATGAGAAGATGGGCCATAAGAAAAAAAGAAAAAATTTTAGGGCAGGGAATTATAAAATTTTGGTGTTGGAAATGGTATACTATTGAAATATTAGAAGTTTTGTTTGGTTATAATTACTCCTATAAAAATAGATTTAGATGTGCTATTGGGAGCATATAATGGCTCGAATTAAAAAAAATTAAATTTATCAGATCTTAAAATCTAATTTTTAATATTTTTATATACATGTATATGTACAAAAGGAAAATAAACCTTTTCAAATTTTGATCTAGGCTATTCAAATCTAATGGTACAAATTAATCTAGATTAGTAAACAATAGTTGTGTTCTAGTGTCAATTTAGAATAGAAAAATAAGCATCAAAAGAAACATGATGGATAATGATACTTAGTTTTATAATTAATGTGATGGAATAAATTTAATTTAAAACTAGCTTTGATGATTTTATATAAAAAATTAAATACTTTCTTTGTGTCTTGTATCTATTATTGTGGGTTTAGACACAAATTTTCTTAGTAAAATTTATTACCCAACGCTATTACAATGAACCTCTTAAAATATATTAGCAAATCACAAAGTACAGAAATAATTGCACAAAATTGAGACAAAACATATATTAATATATTGAATTAAGAAAATTTTCAATGTAGAACATCATTGGTCTCTTTGAGGGGGCAATATCATGAGTTCATGCTTGCAACAATAAAATTCATAAATGACTATAGTAGTATACATACGCTCTACATGTACTAATTTTACCTAATACGTGGTTATTATTTTCAAACATGTGAGATTAACTAACATAGGAAAAGAGATGATTTACAAAGCGTATATATCCAATTCTTTCCTTATGTATACCTCAATGCAAAAGTAATTATTTAATAAAATAGTTAGGACTATGGTTCCTTATATGCCCTCACTCTTAAACGAGGATTTATTATCAAATCTTGAGATGAGAATTTTTTTGTTGCCTTTCGAAGAGTGATTAGACCACATTACATATTTGTGTTGCATAGCATGCTACTAGAAGAGAACTTAAATTATAATGTAGATTTGTATTTGGTATGAATGACAATCAAGTATACATTCTGGTGCCAAGAGCATAAATCCCTTCATATCAAACATAGGTAATGTACCAACTAAGCGTGAATACACTAGAAAATATTCATCTTAAAAACAAAAATGGATTACTCCCTTCATATCAAACATAGGTAATGTACCAACTAAGCGTGAATACACTAGAAAATATTCATCTTAAAAAAAAAAATGGATTACTAGGTGGAACTTGGAGGAAAGAGAAAGCTCCAATTTGTATGCCATAGATTTAATATTTTTGTAAAAAAATGTAGGTCCCATGAATCATTTGTGCTCGTTTTTATTTAATCTTCAACTTTAGGGAAGATTATTTATATACAGTTAGATGCAAAAAGGACCATTTCATCAATGTCAAAATTTTATTTGGAGTAATCTTGATTGTTTTTTACTTCATATGTAAATATATGTGATCTAAAAATAATCCTTAAGGGTTTATATAATTGTGTCATGTGTGTGAAGGGTGGAATCCATGACTTGTACTTCGGAACTACTTGGTATATATATTTGGATAGATAGGGGATATTGTCCATTCATAGCTTGGTTATGGTGTTGAAAATTATATTATAAAACCATTCTACACGTGGTAACTGTTTTGTCTAACATTGTTTATTATACACAAAGAAATCAAAATGGGTCTTCAAGAACTTATCAATAAATTTTGATTGGTCATCTAATTATGAATGATGTGCACACCACATCTTGAGATATGTACTATTGTTATAGATGTGTTGGACACATTGACTAATGAGAGTTTAATAATATAAAATATAAAATTAATAATTAATTGTGGTGCATCTTGGAATATTCGACATCATAATGGGTTAAATATTAATTCTAGCAAGACCCATCAATGCAGTGGCATCCACAAATTGGAGATAAGCATATGGATGAAGGCGATCACCCCAATTCCAACCCTAAATTAAACCTTGCCGAACACAAGACTTGATAAATTTACCGAGACCCTCTACCATGAGAGTGAATAAGAATTGGGAAAGAGGTTCCCCTTGTCGAAGACCTCTGCATGCACCAAATAAATCCATGGGCTCACTGTTAATAAGGGCTGCAAATGAAGCCATTCAATTTTGAAGCCAAAGGCAATAAGCACTTTATAAAGGAATTTTCATTTGACTCTAACATAAGCTTTGGCTATATCCAATTTAATAAACATAGCCTTCTCCTTAGATATCTCCATAGAATGAATGGCTTCTGATGCTATAAAAATCTCATCCAAAATTTGCCTTCCAACCCCAAAACCATGTTGCTCTTCTGAAATAAGTTTATTGAGCCATGACTTGAGCCTTTCAACAATCAGTTTAGTGATTGTTTTATGAACCACGTTACAAAAGGCTATAGGATCGAAAGAACTCAGAGAATTTTCTCCCTCCTTCTAAGGTATGAGAGCAAGGAAAGTAGCGTTCATATCCCTGAGCTTCTGTTTATTTATATAAGACTCCCACACCACCTTCAAAATATCCAACTTAATTATTGGAAGGAAGTGAAGTAGTGAAACAACTTCTTACACTAACCTTGAGAGGAGTATAATGCAAAAAATTTTACAGATCCTTATAGCAGTTACAGAAACTTAACACAAATAAACAAAATATCATGCATACCACAACTCACCAACACAATCATTTACATGGGAAAACCCGTTCAGGAGAAAAACCCCACACTCCAAAAGTAGCTCAATAAATTATTCAACAATCAATAACAGATTACAATATACTTGCAGAGAAATCTCTTCAGAAGAGAACTACTAATCAAAGACTCAGAGGTAACACAATAGCCGTAAGACTCTTACACACAACCTCTATCTCACACACCTCATATATAGGAGATACAATATAAGAAAGCATCAAACGGAATTACAAAACCATGGGCTAAAACCACCCAATAAACTAGAGCAGAGGTTATCCCCATTATAGATGTGTTATGATGTGTCAAAACACACATCAACATGTGTTCCTCCATTATACATCTCATTTATGTGTCCAATGCATTTTATATTTTCTATTTCAGGAGTCCAAACTTCCGAAGGCCATAACTTGTGAACCGTGTGTCTGATTGACGAACTGTTTGAAGCATCAGAAAGCTAGAGAAATGCTCTATCACACCCCTCCAAAATGGAAACTTTAATATTTTCAAAACTAGCTATGATCTTACAACAAATTTTTACCGACGTGCTTATCTAGCGAACTAGAAGCTTTAGGGATAATTTCGCACCATTTCATGCTTAAACAAAAACTTACTATAAATAGTAACACATGTAAATTGAAGGTTGAGACACCATGTCCCAACATTCTCTCACTTGTCGAAGAACTTTCAAGAGCAAAGGGAGTATCAACACAATAATTTAACTACTAGGGGCCATGAGGCCCATAGACTCACAACACCATTTAAACCTCTTTATGCTCACAGTGTTAGTTAAAGAATCTAGAATATTCATCAAAGTCTCTACCTTAACCAACTTCACCTTACCATCTTCAACCATATCTCTGACAAAATGATACTAAACATCAATGTGCTTAGTCTGGGCATGAAATGCTGGGTTCTTAGTTAAATGCAGATCACACTCTGACTGTCACAGTAAAGTGTCACTATTTCTTGTTTTATTTGAATATTTTAACAAAGTCTCTTAACCCAAATGGATTCTTTACAAGCATGAGTAGCTACCATATACTCTTCTCTTGTAGTGGACAAAGAAACCACAACTTGCCGCTTACTCATCCTATTAATTGCACCGCCAAATAAAGTAAATACATAAGCAATGGTGGATCTTCTGCTATCAATATAACCTGCCCAATCTAAATCCACATATCCATGAATATCAAGGTAAATCACATCTCCAACCAAATTACCATGATAACAAAGAGAATACTTAGAGGTACCCTTCAAATATGTAAAGACTCTTTTGACTGCATCCCAATGAACTCTATCAGGATTAGAAATATGTTTGGAAAGAACTCCCACTTCTTGGGTAATGTTTGGTCTAGTACAAACCGTTGCATATATCAAACTTGCAATTGCACTCTGGTAAGGCACTCTACTCATTTCTTTCATCTCTGATGGAGATGTAGGACAATCTAAAATAGATAATTTCATTCAAACTGTGAAGGGAACACATAATGGTCTACAATCCTGCATGTTGAACCTCTGTAAAACTGAATTCACATACTTACTCTGCCCTAGCCATAGCTTTATGTTCACTCTATCTCTTCTAATTTACATCCCAACAATGTTTTTCGCTGCACCAAGATTATACATTTAAAATTTAGCAGCAAGCTGAGAATTCAATTCTGAAATCATACATTTTCCTTTACCAATGAATAACATATCATCAACATATAATGCAATGTACAAGAAATGATCACCATTAGATTTATAAAAGACATAGTGATCTGATTTAGAATGCTCAGATCTTAAAATCAACACATTTGTATTAAATTTTTGGTGCCACATCCCAGGACTCTGTTTGAGGCCATACAATGATTTCTTCAATTTATAGACCAAATTACTTTTACCTTTCACCACATAGTGCTCTAGTTGTGTCATATAAATACCTTCCTCTAAATCACCATGAAGGAAAGTAATTTTCACATCCATTTGCTCGACCTCTAAATTACAAGAAGTAGTAATAGAAAGCAAAAATCTAATGGATGTCATTTTTACAACAGGAGAAAATATCTCACCATAATCAATACCCTCAACCTAAGAGTAATCTTTTGTAACCAACCTTACTTTATACTTCTCAATGCTTCCATCTGAACCAATATTTTTCTTGAACACGCATTTGCAACCAACAGGCTTTCGTCCTTTAGACAATGGTACAAGATCCCATTCATCATTTTTTTTCAAAGCTTTCATTTCTTCTTCCATAGCATTCTTCCAAGATTCTGCATCATTCCTACCTAATGCCTCTTCTAAAGAAATAGGTTCATCCACATTAGTATTCAAAACAAAAATACATCTCCAATCATTAGGTGAATACCTTTTAGTTGGTTGTCTATGTCATGTACACCTTTGAACAAGCCAAGTTGGAGGTTCTTCCTCATCTTCTAAAGATTCAGATCTAGATGAGCTCTCCTCAACTTCTTTCCTATCAAGTTGACTCAATTCAACTCTTTTAGGCATAGAAGGGAATTGAATCATATCTTCCTGTTTAGTCTATTATGGTTGCAATGTAGCAAAAGGAGACTTAATTTCTCTAAAAATAACACTTTTACTATTAATTACCTTTTATGCAACAAGGTCGCAAAGGTTGTATCCTTTTACACCATAACTATAACTGATGAAGATACATTTCACAACCTTCTCCTCCAACTTCGTACACTTCTCTTTTGGCACATGAGCATATGCCTCGCAACTAAAACCTCTAAGATGTCTCAAAGAAGGCTTGTGACCTGACCATGCTTCCATAGGCATTTTATCAACAAGAGTTGATGTAGTAGACCGTTAATCAAGTAGCAAGCAATGACAATTGCTTCAGCCCAAATTTTTAATTTTAGGCCAGCACAACTCAGCATACTCCTAGCCCTCTCCATCAATATCTTGTTCATTTTTTCTGCAACTCCATTCTGTTGTAGAGAATACAGATTTATAATTTTTATGGAATCTATCAAAATCATTAGAGAAAATTAACCACCATTATCAATCTTCAAACATTTAATTTTTTTTTCTAGTTTACAATTCGACCATTTCTTTAAATTATTTAAAACGATTGAAAACTTTAGATTTACTCTTTAGTAAGTATACCCCTGTCCTACTAAAATCATCAAAAAAATAAACATAAGCAAAGAACAAAGCAAGATGCCACATTTCTCCTCTTTGTCCATCTTAACACCAATGGATACCAATATGTGAATTATAAACAAAAATTAACTATAAATAGTAACATCATGTAAATGCCAAGTTGAGACACCATTTTTCCAACAATTATATCCCAAAACTCTTGATAAAATTCTATAGGGAACCCATCTAGGCTAGGGAATTTTCCCCTTCTTCAAGAGAAACACAATTTTTCCACTCTCAAGAAGAGAGATAGTTCTAAGGAGATCCTCATTCATTGCATCACTAGTAATGGCAGGAATACTATCAAGCACAAACCCTTCCTATACATTGGCCAAAATAGAGTCCTCTTTTAACAATTCTGCAAAAACTCTAATGGCTTCCTCAACAATCTCTTTGTAAGAAGGAATAGGAACTCCCTTAGAGGAAAGAAGAGAATAAAATGAATTTCCTTGGACCTCTTGCCCTTAACTGAATTGTGAAATAAAACCATTAGGCGTCAAAAATATTGAAAAATAAATTAGTATATATAAAATATATAATATAGTTATCAACTGTAAAGAATCCAAAGCTGAAGTAATATACTAAGAACACCATAATAAAATTCATCAATTTTTGTTCCAAGGCTTACTGCGTCTTTGTACGCGTCAGGATCGATCCCTTTCTTGGCCTCTTCATACTCAGTTGCCATAGATTTTTTTTTACATTGCTACCTTCAGCGCTATCAAATATGCTTTATTATAATGTCATCAAATAATTCAACCTACAGTATGATCTATAGCAAATTTCTGTGTTTCAACCTTCAACACTAGTATTATGTCGTGTCTACAGAGGGAATACCCGTCCAAAAGGCGTGGAAGAAATAAGACTATGAGGAGATTCCATCGACAAGATAAATCTCACGACTGTGACACTGCCAAAATAGTGGTAATGTGAGTCTCGTTGCCTTCTCATAGAACTTTTTAACCTTTTTTTTTCAAATAGTAGCTACCTGAAGTGACCTTTCACTTTTTTTTTGCTATTCACGCTCAGTTGCCATGAAATTTCTTTTCTATTGCCATGAAGTTTTATTTTTCTACTACATTTATACTCTAAAAAATTTGCAGGTTAGTGACGACTCTTAGCTTTATCTAACCTACCGACCCTTAGATTCAAGATAATTTTTTTTCTAGGGTGATTGATCATTCTGCTAGGCTCTTGACGATAGTCTTGAACATCTGTTTACACAATATTAAATAATGTGATTACAAAGTATTATGCTGTGAAATGGATGCGGCTCCACATATTGCAATAATAGACTTTCTTTAAACATAAAGAGAAAAATGGACATCAAGTCTAAAAGGCGTGGAAAATATATGACAGAAAGAAGTGTCCATCGTCAACATTAACCCCATGACTACGACCTCGCGAAAGAGTGCCAACACTAAAGTGATTAATCGTTCTGTTTGTCTATTCGTGGTTAGTTGACATGACATCTTTCTTTCGTCATTTTCTAAGGCTGGTCAAGATGCTTCCTTATAATATCAGTGAATAATGTGACATAAACTATTCTGTTGTGAAATGGATACGGCTCTACACATTAGAATGCATCCTCACTTTAAAGTAGAAAAATGGGCATAGCTGTTAAAAAAGACATGAAATGACAATATGACAGAAAGGTGATTCTCTTGAAGAAATTGATTTCATGGCTGTCAGTTTTTGGAAGTGGAGTAAATTGTTTTGAAAATGAATAATAGCTTTATTGTATTTAATAAATTAAAAAGAGAACAATATGACATATTTCCAATGTTTTAGTCAGGTTGCATTTATGTTAGGAACAATCAAGGACTAACTTCTTTTCTTACAATGAACAATAGTCAAAGAAGCATCAACATTACTCGTAAAACATTTCAGAGTAGTGGAGTAGGCACCTTCAAAGCAGACAAATGAACTTTTCTAATCATCACATTATTTTGAAAAGGGAGTCTTGTCATCAAAAGATAGAGAATAAAGAACCACCAAAAGGATAGGACATAAATTAACATATATATGTTATGTTCGATGCAATGTTGTGATTATTTTGAGGAAATATTTTGATACATGTATCTTATGTACAATGGTGAAATTTTATTTGGAGTTGAAATTATTCCCATATCCTTCTATCTACCTATTACACACATTTATTCCCATGAATAGTTACCCAACCTTATATGTGCATGCTGCCATACATTTTGTTTATATTTAAGAAGTTATGACGCTCACCCTTACAAAAAAATCTCATCTAGTTCTTACTTGTCTAGATCTAATCATTTGATTGTGTAAGATTATTTTTCTAGTCACATGATTGACCACAAAATTCGGCACCTAAGCCTCATATTTAAAAATTAATAAATATAATTAATTTTCACCAAATAATCCTTTTTACTTTCACCTAGAGTTGAAAAAAAAAAGAAGCTTACATCATTAGGTGTTATGAGTTACAATTTAATGAAATTTAGTTTTATTTATTCCATATTTGTCATCTTTCAAGAATCCTCTCTCATTGTCTAGTATTAAAGTAGAATAAATAGTGAAACATTTAGATTTAATAAATGAAAAAGAATAACAAACTTGTAATTGATAGCCCTTGCTTGCTATCATCAATATTTGTACATTTTCTAGGGATTTAATTAAGGAAATTTATCTCTTAAAGACATAATAAAGATCATTCAAGTTATTTCAAACTATTGATAGTCTCGAGATGTTTAAGAAGATAAGACTAGATTGAGTTTCACCTAGAGGGAAGCAAAATGTTTGTCAAGCCATAAGAATATAAAGATTTCATGATCACAAATTCGACCCATAATTCTAATCTTTAACTTTATAGAACAAAGGATTAATATAGAATTTGAGACCATATTTATGAAGAGAGATTGCCTTTCTAAATTACAAAGATAAAATAATCTAGAATCTTCATTAGAAATCAAAATTAGTTAATCAAAATATTACATACCCTTATTCATGATATGTATTTCTAAATATAATAGATATAGTTATCAATTTTCTATTACCCACCTATCTTTAATTAATTCAAACTAAGGGGACATTTTGATAAGTAATGTTCTCTTTTGTTCTCAAATTTCACTTGTAAGATACAAGCTACCAATGGGACATTTGTTTTTCTATTTTGTAGGTTCTCATGATGAGAGCATGTTGAAAGTATATAGTTAAATTATTATTTAAGTTATCATGTCTTAATAGGGTTGATTACTTATATGGACACATCAACTTCATATAATCTATATCTAATTAGATATCAAATTTACATGAACATTTTTGAGTGCTATAATATTTTTGATGCATGATCAATTAGGATTCAGACACAATTCAATGTAACGGAAAATATAATTATGAAACTAGCATATATATGTTATTTTCTATGCAATATTGTGAATATTTTTAGGAAATGCTTGGATACATATATCTTATGAACAATACTGCAATATTGTATGGAATTTTGACTATTCTCCTATCCTTAGGTATATTAATATACATATGCATTCCCATGAATAGTTACCTAATTTTATATGCGCACACTACCATACATTATACTTATCTAAGAAGTTATGACACTTATCCACACACGAACTCTCATCTAGTTCTTTTTTCCTTAGATCTAGTCATTTGATTGTCTAGGATCATTTCTATAGTCACATGATTGACCACATAATTACACACCTTAGCCTCATATTTAAACAAAAATAAATAAATAAATTACCAACTAATGCTCTTTACCTTCCCCATCTAGAGTTGCAAAAGTACAAGCTTGGATGATCAGATGTTTTGTGTTACTGTGTTACCTATTAATTTTTATGTTTACAAATGATTTTTGTTGGATTTTTTGGTTTCATATTTATAAATGTAAATTTAGGTTAGTCAAATGTTCATATTTCTTACTTAGTTGAGCAATCTCCTATTTTATTCGTAAAAGTTCACTTGTGAGATGGAAGCTATTCATGGAATATTTTTCTTCTATCTTTTAGGCTCTCATAAGGAATGCATTTTTAATGATGTACTTGTATGATCATGTCTAGATAAGGTCCCTTACTTTATATGGACCCACCCTCTTTTGTAATGAAGAGAGATTGCATTTCCAAATACAAAGGCAAAATAATCTATCCATTCATCAAGAACCCACAATCTTCAATCAAAAGACTAAACACCCTTATACACTTTATTTGTTTTCAAGAATCATAAATATAATCATTTAAATATAAAAATAATTTACAAAAATATTATTGACAGTAAATCTAACATTCAACTTGAAGCATACACATATCAAATCAGCTCTAAGCACGCAAGTATCTGATTTGAACACAGATGTAGATACTTTGTACACTTCTAATAATATGAAAACATTTAATATTATAAGACATAGTTGAATACGATCAAAGTCATGTAGAAATAAGAAGCTGCAACACTGTATCAGACTTGCAAAAGCAACTTTCCCAAACCTTATTTATCGTTCTCATTGCTATGGTAGTATAGGATAGCAAGCCACTTGGTTTTGGACCGGCGCACCAAGTCCAAAAGCCCCCATCTTTCTAATTTTATCCACACGTATTCCCCCAGACGGTCAGAAAGAAAAGGAAGTAGACCGTTCAGGTGGTTAAACCTAGCCTTCTTCACTGTAAACTTTGCAGCCATGTAGAAAAAAGTGAAATTACCACAGAAGCAGATGATCAAGCACGCCCCAAGAATGAACCAAGCCAGCTCGGGATTCATGTTGGAAAGCATGGCATACACTGCAAGCATGAAGCCATAGGCCGTAAAGGCAAACGTGGCACAAACCAATAGGTTGGTAATACAGAGGAACAATACCTTATTTCCCGTGGTAATAGGTGTACTCATCTGCCACATCAGCACCACTAAGAGCGACAGAAAGAATGCCACACAATCAAAGATGAGAAAAACCTTGAAGGAGGCCAACGGAAGCAGAATCGGCGAACCTAAACTCTTGTCTGAGCCAGTTCCAGGCGCAGGCGCAGGCGAAATTCCCGATCCCTTTGAGTCCCCATTTCCATTCCCATCGTCCGTCACGAAACTGCCCGGAGCAGTGAAAGCTGCCGTAAATGACATTGTCGCTAATAGAACTGCCACCACTAGTTCTGTGTTGCGCCTGTCCTCATATGTTTTGTCCACCATCTCAACAGCAACCTCATGTTTCTCTGCACTCACCTTTGGAGCGCTGTACAAGAATGGCTTGCGATTGGAAGGATAACTGGCCAGAACTGAAATTATCTTGTCAGATTCGTGATAGTGCGTGTTCTCTCTCACGATATCAAAGGCCGTTAAGCCTGCCTTGTTGACAGCAAACTTGTTTATCCCCGCTATACAAAGCAACGACTTCACCATCTGAAAAATGCAAACTCAAATAAGTTCATAAAAATTAAATGATCTATTGGAACTAACTATGCATAAAGATTTCTTCTACGGAAGTTCTTGCCGTGATGATTTTAATTTCTGTCTTCAGTAGAAATACTTTCAGTAATTTGACTCTATATATAGACGAGATTAGATTAAGAATCTACACAAACCCAAAACTTATATAGCTGTACACAGTAATTGGTTGAAAGAACAAACTTCAGCAGTGACAAACAGAGGTTTGTATAAAAAGAGACTTACATTCAAGTCTTTTTTCTTTGCTGCAATATGCAGTGGTGTGTCTCCTTCACTTATCCTCGAAAAAGGAGATTTCATTTCACCCGCATCTGTGTTTCCTCCACTTTTCACGGGCTCATCTTTTGGATCTTTCTTTTCAGCCGGATCTGTCTTTCCTCCACTTCGCAGAGGCTCTTCATGTGGAGGTTTGTCAAGTCCCTTGTTGACCAAGTATGATAAGCCTACCTCTTCGTTCAGGTAATCAACAATTCGCACTTGCCTAACTAGGGCAGCTAAGTGCAGAACGTTCATTCCACAACTATTCCGTATTTCGACAGCGTCTGGCCTCTCATTTATCAACTCTTGTACTGCTTCCAGATGACCCAATTTCGCTGCCACACAGATGGGAGTTTCTTGGCTGTCATTAACCCAATAACACAGTTCGGCCTCAAATTTTATTAACTTCTTTATTATATGCACGTAGTTTCTTTCAACAGCTATATGCAGAGCTGTGTTGCCAAGTTCGTCCTTACGTTGGATTAACTGCTTCGCATCTGATAAATTTAGTATATGATCAACTAGATCTGTAAAAGAAGCATCCAAAATCATTGCCTTAAGTTAGATAAGATGTTCTTCAAGAAGGGCCAAGGGTAAGAGAATGCCTAATTTACCTTTGTTGAAGCGATACAGACCTCAACTAATATAACAACATAAATACAGAATTCAACTAAATACACGAAGAAGTAAAGAAGAACTCATTGGTTATCAACTGTAAACGAACAGAAGCTGAAGTAAAATAGAAACAACATAATCAAACGACTTGAAAAAATAGAAAGAACTGAAACATGATAGACAATCATCCTCGTGTTATTTAAGATAAAGAAAAAATTGGGGACAAAATGATATTTGTCTTGAACCGTTAAATTAGGAGATGCTTAGCAGATACTTTTACAAACTTATAGGCAAAGAAATCCTAAAATCGAAATAAAATAACCTGAATCTCCTCTGTTTACTGCAACAGATAAACAGTTCCTCTTGTGCACCGTACTTTCGAGTAAGCTCGACGGAGATGCGTCAAATATTGCCTTCACTGTCTCTAAATTGCCGCTTTCGTAGGCTTTGAACAAAGCTGTTTCATCAAGCTTATTGCGGAGATCCACACCACTTTCTGGTTGTTGGAGTAGAATCTTCACAACGTTGGAGAAACCTCCCTGCGCAGCCAAGTGTAACGCAGTATCCTTTTCGGCATTGGTAGCATTCACAAGCAGAGGCTTCACTTCGGGATCGGTTTCCTTCAGAAGTTGACGATTGAGTTGCAGGAGCTGTTGAATGAAGTGTAGATTTCCTACACTAGCAGCCAAATGGAGAAGAGTATTTTCCCCTCCAGGTGTAATATTGTTGAGAGCTGCTTTAAGTTGGGAACTCAGTTGTTGATCGATCCTTAAACGCGTTACCGCAGCTTTGAAGGCGTCAGGATCGATCCTTCCGCCGAGTTGTTGACCCTCAGTGGCCATGCTAAATATCTGCCGTTACAGCCTTCAACACCAAGGCACGCTTCTTTGTAATAGGATTGAATAATACTACATTCAGTATTATGCCAGAAACTACATAATAGAATATGTGGTCTCAGTTTTTCCACAAGGGAAACATTAAAAATACAAGTATCCACATCTTACACTTCAGGGTTTCCACAACTTTAGTTGGAATCTCACTTTTTCTTTCGTTGGAACAGATACAACATTTTGACCTTGACTGGGTGCAAATAACCAGTGTTAATTAGCTTTGATTGGGTGCCAAGTAATTACTCTAGTTTGGTGCGAATAATATGACTATGGGGTGTTCTGCTAGAACATTATTTTTTTAATACTTGAAGTGATCCTACACGTCAAAATTACTACAACTTTTTCATAGTTGGAATGTCTATTTTTCTTAGATGAAAGTGTACATTGAAATCAAATACAAATTTTTTTTATCATTTATAATTTAATAATTTATTCTATGTGAAATATGTACACATTTTATTTAATGTTGAGTTTATTTCAGTGGATTAGATAATTATTTAATATAGTTATATTTCAATAAACGATATAACTGTTGTTTAAATTAATTTCTTTCTTTTCATTCTATCATTCTTATTCAATTACATATATTTTCATACATTGCACATTATGTTGTCTTTATTTACACACATTTTTATACATGTACCATTTACTATAACCGATGCACTGCAAAATAGGATGTTAGGAACACAAACAAAAGACTCAAGAATCAACTGTTAGTGTTAGTATCATAAACGAAATACGATCCTAAGCAAGCATATGAAGAGAGATCAAACATTTAATGGAAAGTATGCAAAAACAAAAGAAAGACACAAGACCCTTCCAAATGCTTGCCAACATGTTCATAGTAGCTTCTCCCTTGTTCCTCTCCTCTCCAAGTTCCACATGAGTGTAGCCCTTAGCTCTTTGCACTACTATGGAAGTCTTATGGAGATTCAAGATTTATGAAAAATGATTTAAAATATGCAAATGCAAGCGAAATATGAGAAAGCCTAATTAAGCTATCTTGGTTTTAACCAAAATAACAATGTAGATTAGATGACTCCTAAAATGATCTCTTAAATTTCACTATAGATTAGATGCATACAAGATTTCTGGATCTGAATTATGAAGGAATGGGCTCTATTTATAGGAAAAATAGGGCAATGGATGGTTGAGATTAAGTAATCTCAACAAGGGTCAAGATAGAAAGATTTATGATCCATGTGAGGGCTTTCAACCCAATCCCAGGATGACAAATGCCAACATGAGATGGCTTGAGAGGAGAGGGAAGAAGCATTAAATGCTTGAAATGACATGAAGGTTAGGTTAGGAGTTAAGGTTAAGCTTGAGTTGAATGAATAAAGTCGCTATCCAATGAATAATGCCTTTATCCAATGGCTAAACTCTTGTACAAGAGTTAGTGGGTGAGTTGAGTTAACCATTAATGCTTGAAGAGACCCATGAGTCAAAAGGATGGTTAAGTTAGAGGAAAGTCTCTAACCATGTGGGTGAGTTGAGTTAAGCATTAATGGTCATGTAAGAGCCATTAATGGTTTGGAATACTTTAGGCGTTAACCTGTTGAATACATAAAGCCTTTAATGCTTTTCAAAGACTTTGAGGCTTTGAGAAGTGACTTCAAGTTGCCTAGGAATGTGACAATATTTAGGAAATGGATTAGGCAAATTAGGAATGGTTTAGAAGAATTTAGAAAGTGGTTAGAATTGTCTAGAAGGGGATTTAAGATGTAAGTGGGTTTGGTGGGTGAGGGAAAATAGGATTTTAATTAAAATAAAATTCATTTATTTCAACTAAATAGGTGCAACTTGCATTTGTAGGAGAATGCAAGTGGGGGGAGGGGGGGAGTAGTTTAAGGATTTAAATAAATATTTTATTATTTATTTAAAAGAGGAAAGAGGGTTAAATTCAATAAATATGTTTTATTCATTTAATTCCTTAAGAATGTAGCTTAATTAATATTTAAATAAATTGAATAATTTATTTAATTAATAGGAGAAGAGGCTGAGGATGAATTAATTAAATTTTAATTTAATTAACTGATTATTAATAGTTAAATAATCAAATAAATAGTAAATATTCATTTAATTAAATGGACAGATTTATGTGACTACTTTTGCCCCTCTTTGAGACGGTGCGGTTTATCACATCGTTTCAAAGAAAGAAAAATAGGTGTGAAGAAATATGCCCCATAAATGTTAATTTAGTGGGTGCTATGTCCCCTCGACAGATGGGCTAAAAAATTTCAAAAAATCGGGTGATCTCTCGAAAAAGAACAAGAAGTTGAGGGGAGGTAGAATACAAGAAATTAGCAATAACGGTGAAATGATGGGAGAAAAATGGGGGTAAAATGAGGAAATGAGAGACGTTGGAAGTTTAGAGGGACCACAACAGTAAGCGGGGTGAATTAGGGTTAGGGCTGGATGGTATATATGGGGGGGAAGGGGAAAAAATAGGCTCATTTGCACCTATCTCCTTGGCAGTTTAGAGCTCTGATAGGGAATTTTTGGTGAAGGAGTGAGCAACGATCATCATGCCTATGCCTATAGAAGATCACCGGCTAGAGTGGATCTGTCGATTCCAACAGCCAGACAACTACAAACCAGCTATACACAAATTTTGAATTTTGTGTTTTGTGCATTTTTGGCATGTTTTTTCAGGCATCAAAGTCCAATCAAGATAATAGCGCTAAAACCATGTTTTAATGCTATTGTCGCCTAGAATAGCACTATTATGCCGCAATGGTGCTATTGTATAGTAGTTGTAGCGCTTGTGTTAGGTTTAGTGCTTTCATTACATAGTAGTAGTGGTATTGTAGTATTAGCACGTTTGTATGTTTGTTGTAGTGCTGTTGTTATTGAATAGCATTGTTGTGTAGTTAATTTAGCGTGTTTGATTGTTTAGCACTTTTGTGCACAAATTGTGGCGCTATTGTGAGCAGAATAGCACTATTGTGATAAAAATTCCCCAGTGTTAGAGAACATAGCCTGATGTCTCAGTTGATTGTTTGATTGGTTGTTTTGGTGAATTATAGCAGCCCCCTTGAGACTAGGTCATTATGATAAATGTCTGTTGTAGTCTAGGATTGCCATAATCGATTACCTATTGAGACCCGAAGATACTTGATCAAAGTATCTGTTGATAGTCTAGGTTGAAAACTTAAGAAAGTTTGTACCAAAACAACTAATGTTTGTTGATGTGTGTAAGAGGACGTGCCTGTTCTACAGATGCCGGAGCAGCATCCTGCCACATAGCAGCTGACAGAGGCAGACAGATTCTGCGTCGCTGCGACTAGTTTGTACGATATGATCTATCGTCCCGTGATTCGGATGAATTGCGGACTGATGACAGCACTGGCCGAGCATTGGCATAGTGAGATATGTACCTTCTACCTGGCGATGGGAGAGATGACAGTGATGCTAGAGGATGTGTGGAGGATACTACACATCCTGATTAGAGGGGAGTTGGTGACCTATGATCAAGCATTAGGGACGACGACGGTGTAGAGAATATTTGCTGATGATGTTTATATTGAGGATGACTTTGTATCCTAGGAGGACATAGTAGCATTGTATGAGCCTTTACCAATAGTTTTATCCAGGATCGTCGGGGGTTTGGTGTGCCCCGACTGACGTTCACATGGACTAGCCGTTGGTTGGGACCAGGTGATTGAGAAGATGATGACTGAGAGGACCCACTATGCCTGGGGACCATGTGTGCTAGCACATATTTATAGGGAGCTACACGAGGTGGTGTACCGAGAGAAGAGATCACTAGCAGTAGGGATCACATTACTACACATCTGGGCTTGGGAGCACTTGCCAGTCACACGAACAGTCTACTTGATATTTAGGGTGATATATCAGCCCTATGTTTATATGTATGGAGGGATGATGAGCCAGCCCCATCTGAGGAAGTTGGATTTTTTGTGACGGGCTTTAGATGACCTAGATACAGTGATATGGAGGTTGTATATCGAGTGTGAGCCTTGGGAGGATGATGCAGAAGTGCTACTGTATGTATTTATGACACACTTTTTGATTGGGCGCACATCCTACCTTATAGAGAGACAGGTGCCAGGGAGAGTGATGAGGCAGTTTTGACGGAGGTAGGGATTGTCGAGAGGCTCAGGGGAGTATGCATGGGTAGTACGGGAGAGATTTTAGTGGGGACCAATGTTACCATATGATCAGGCCTTGATAGAGTTCCAGAATTTACAGGCGAGACCAGGGCATATGAGGCCTGAGATTGTCGATGCAGGGGTGACAGAGGAGTACACACAGTATCATACTGCACATCTGATTATATAGATTTCAGATCCGATCGAGCCTATACCACCTTTTGAGGATGAGAGGAGATGATAAAGGAGGAAGAGAGGAGGTCGAGGAGTAGGAGGAGGAGATGGAGGTGGTGGAGGAGGATTTGGTGGAGCAGGAAAAGGTGGAGGAGGAGATGGAGGTGGTGGAGTATTTGGTGGAGCAGGAGGAGGTGGAGGACGAGGAGGATTTGGTGGTGGAGGGGGATTTGGAGGTGGAGGTGGTGGAGGAGGATGATTACAGAGGAGAGGTAGAGGGGGAGAGTCGTTGCGACTATCACAGGGTCCACTGATACGAGGGGCTGCCAAAGAAGGAGGTAGGGATATTGGTGGGGGTGTAGTGCCTATGGAGATGGGAGAGGGAGCCATAGGTGGAGGAGAGGTTCCTATGGAGATGGGAGGGGGAGAGATAGGTGGAGGAGATGGAGATGTATGGGAGTATATGATTTTACACTCACAGACTCGGTTAGAGGATAGCGAGGCAGAGATTGCAGCTAGAGATGTCCAACTATTTGCATGGGAGGTGGAGCTGACTGTAGTGAGGAAAGAGAGAGATGATCTGGTGGACAGGTTGAGGGAGGTGCAGGATAGAGTCCAAGTCTTGGAGGGAGCATAGGCATAGGGTCCAACTGAGGTGGTGTTGAGGGAGATGTGACAGGCAAGTGGAGAGATTGACTATTGGTGGGGAATATATGAGCTGGTTGTGCCAGTTAGTCAGCAAGCACTGAGCTATTCTAAGATGCGGTGGGCAAGATCAAAGTGGTCACAGAGGGCTCAGAGAAGTGGGGGTGTTATGGGTCCTCCTCAGTGAGGTGGTGGGGGAGGAGTAGGGGGTAGTCGTGGTGCAGCATCTGGCCAGAGTGCCATTTGAGATATTTTAGGTACTTGTTACATTATTATTTTGGACTGTGACTTGGATGGATTTTGGTAGTCGATATATTTTGACATCATTGTACTATGATACATGTAATCTTTTTTTTTAATGTGATATATGAAGAGATCCCATGCTTTGATATTATATGCATATGTATGATGACACGTATATTGTTGATACAGGATGATGATTATGAGTTATGCTTAGATTCATGCTATGGATGATTTGATTACTATATATACATGGTGATGATATGATTTCTAGATGCATGCTATGGATGATTTGTCTAATTATGTGGATGCAGGTAGAAGATGGACGATGCTTGTGGTAATGATGTTAATTATGATGTAATGATGATGATGTATGCAAAAATAATGAGTTGAAATAATGCATAATGATGTTTGTGATAGATAATACTTGTTCATTTTTTATGATATGATATGAGTAAATGATGCATGTTGTAAGATGAATCTAAGTGAATCAAATGTGTATGCAAATGTGATGTATGAATGCACTTTAAATGGATGAACAAATGTTGATACAAATGTTTATGTATGAATGCACTTAAATGAATGTATCTAAATGATGTAATGTTTATGAGATGTATTTAAAATTAATCTAAATGACTAAAATGATTCAAAACATAACTAAGTGATAAATGAGATTGAAATGATAATGCAAATAAATGCAAATAGGGGATAAAGAATAATGAATAACTGCACCTTAATGCAATTAAAGGATAATGAATAACTGCACCTTAGTGCAATTGGAGGATAATGCATGCATCTCATGAATCTAGATGAAACAAAATGGGGAAAAATGCACCTATGAAATGAATTCTAAATGAACTTAAAGGATGATGAAAGGAATGCATATTTAAAATGAATGCACTACATGGATGAATGAATGTTCTTTATAACAAATTCACTTAAATGAAATGCAACTAAATTATAGTTGTAGACACCTAAAATTGTTTAGTCTAATTAAATAAATATCTTTATTTATTTAATTATTTTAAGCCTAATTCTTCTATTAATTAAATAAATCTTTATTTATTTAACTAATTCATTTATCCTCTTTTAGCCTTATTTCTCATTTAAATAAATACTTTTATTTATTTAAATTATCCTTTTCCTAAATTAAATAGATATCTTATTTATTTAATTGATCCCACTTCCTCTATTAATTAAATAAATCTTTATTTATTTAATTAATTCATTAACCTTTTCTACCCATGACACATGTCATTCATCTCTTAATTCCTACACTACCTACCCTTTCATTATTTTCTTATTTTCTCTACCTACCCTCTAATCCTAGCTGACTATTTATCTCTTACACCTCCAATCTTATCCCTCCATTTCCTACAGTGTCTTCTATATAAGAGGACACTTCCTTCATTATCAACCCTGATTAGTTGACTTCTCAACTACATTACACTTTCAAACTTGCATATGCGATCAAGCCTACTTTCAACCACATTTCCGTTCTTTGTTGAGCTCTTGTGCACATATAAAATCTAAGAGCAAATATATCAAGCAAGATAAATGGAGATAGGAAGAATGGAGATCTAAACCCTATTGGACATGTGATGGTATAATCTTTGTGATTTCATTTGATTTGCATTGTCTTAGGTAATCTTCATAAGTTATGGTGGATCTTTGTTGTTGTTAGGCTAGGGTTTTGTGGTTGAATTCATTTAGTCTTTCAATATTGTTGTTTTCCATTTTCACCATATACATTTTGGCACGCCCCATGGGACATAGATTTTTGTTAGATCTATGTTTTTTGCAGGTTTTTCTAACCCTATATTGCTGTTTTGTAAAACAATTTGGAGAAAACCTTGTGCAGCTAGGGTTTTGGACACAAAATCAAGATCTTGGAGAGATTTGATCCTATCTCACAAACGTATTAGAATTTTTGCACAGAATTTTATTGGCAAGTTGAAGACAGTATCAATAGATTTCAATCCAAAATTTAGAATTTTTGGAGCACATTTTCATTTTCTATGAATTTTTTATGATTTTTCATAAACAATTAATTTTGAGAGCAAATCAGTGAATTGTTCGGGTTTTCTTACATTTTTGGAAATATCTCATAATTATACACAACATCTGTTCTTTGTGATTTTAATTTTGATGCAAAAAAATTCTTAAAAAATCAGATCTTTAAAGATCCATTCCCAAAACATGACAAGGAAAAAGCTAAAGCCATAGATGAGCAAACCAACTATACCAAAGAATCCTATAACTATGATTCAATTGTTGATCACATTTCAATGGACAATTATGTCTCTACCATTATCATCAAGGACAAAACGCATGAGAATTCTACCCAAAGACCCAAGGTTGTCCTGAAAGGAATTAGATCTTCTTCCGAACCTACCTCTTAGTGTAATGTTACAACTCATCGAGGAAAATTCACTTTACAAGGTGCTCCAGCTAAAAAGACTACTTCCTTATCAACCAAACTTGAGTATGACCTTGTAGAACAGTTAGGGAAGAAACCCACACCTATCTCCATCCTTGAACTTTTACGCATATCCCCTGCACATAAGGCCATTCTTGACAAAACCTTGAGAGACACTTCCATCCCTATTGATCTAAACATGGACCAGTTTCAATCCTTGGTGGGATACCTTTCTGTTCCACACTCCCTTACATTCACAGAAGCTGATGACGCCTCTGTGAGCCAACCACATAATGCACCTTTACACATTGAAACCTTCCTACATAAACATTGAATAAAGCGAGTCTTGATAGATGGAGGAGCAGGTCTAAACATTTGTACATTGAGCACTATCAAACAATTGGGATATTCTGATAAAGCTGTGAATTCTACAAACAAAATTACCATCAAAGCATATGATGATGAAGAGCATTCATCCAAAGGCATAGTCACTTTACCTCTTAGAGTTGGGCCAATTACAAAAGATGAGGTTTGTCAAGTCCTTGACCTCGATCTCACATACAACATATTGCTAGGACGTCCATGGATTCATGAGATGAGCGCATTACCATCTACATACCATCGATGTATCAAGTTTTCACACAATGGAGTTGAAGTTATCATCAAAGCTGATCCTAACCCATTCATATATTGCAACAATCTATGACCTAGATCAGAAATAACAATCCCAATCAATTTAGAGGCTATTCCTTCATCAACTTATGTGGATCCAGAATCATTAAAGGCTTCTACATCCAAACAAATAGAGCTAAAAGAAAAATTCAAGATTAAAGACATGAGATGTGGTGAGTATATCTGTCATGCTGATCAACTCCCACTATCTCCTAAGACATTCAGTCGACAGGAACAACCTACAAAAAATTTGCAATGCCAAGGAATTGGGTGTGAACCACCTAGTGTTGTGGCTACTATGTCTGAATGCAAATCACCTCTAGTGCTGCAAGCAGCTCTTGATATCAATAGTCCTAAGAGTGGTTCCAACAAAGAATCTATTGAGCATATCACCAACCCTCTTGATAACTCACATAGCTTTACCATATCATCCACTTATTCCATTTCCAGTCCTCTCCCAGACTTGGATCAACAAGAATTACAAAAGCCCTTACTAATTGGGGATGAAAAATTAAGCCTTGAAAAGAAAAAACTAAAAGTGAAAACTAAAGAAAAGTCTTTTAGTTCAAATCAAAATCAAAAGCTATTGGACTCTGAAAAAATCAAGGTCAAGGATAAAAATCCTATGAAAGAAAAAGAACAAGAGTTGATCTCCCCTAATATCAAAATAACTGGGGGCAAAAGTTCTACAATTTTAAGTCAAAAAGCATACTTGTTGATCTGAAGTCTCTATCATGTCATGATACTTTCACTTCTTTTCACAAGCATAAGCCTTCATCACTCATCCACTTGTTCCACACATTCTTTCCCTTCTAGCAATACATCATGGACCTTTAAGGGAGCTTCCTTGAGGGACTTTGTTATCAGGGATGCTGAAACTTCTTTAGGTGATTGTGGTATTGTTGCCTTTAAAAAAGAATCTTGTTATTACAATATTCAACATAATTATTAAATTGATACAAGAAGGATTTCTAAATTGTCACCTCTTGGAGAGGCTTTTTTATGATGAAACCTTGTTCAAGTATGGTGGAGGACTGAAATGAGCTGCTGCACCCATTTATCGTGCATTTGGTTGGACAATATTTCTCATTGCACTGATGTGCTTTATGGTTCGATTCAATCGCCACAACACAGGGATTAATGCAGCTTGGAAGAGAGCATTTTCTGTTGCACATATGTTGAGGGGAATCGCACTTGTGCTGGCCAGGCTGCCCTGGCCACAGAGAACATTTCTCATTACAATTTGAAGATGTCTCATATAAGTAACAGCTCTGGCCACATGTATGATTTTTCCTTTTGCAATTGTGATTTCCTTCATGCCCTGCTAAATCCCCGCATAAGCTTAAGCTGTCTCCTTCTCGAGTACAATAACTGCAGTTTTCTGTACACAAATGACTCCCCATGCAAGAATGACGGTCACCATGCCCTTTCTCCATCACACATCTCCAGAAGCAAACAGAACATTTGCATCCACAAACTGATAGTCCTTGCTTTACTTTGCCAAGAGTTACATTAGCCTCTAGCTGCAACCTTTGCTCCTCGTCATCATCACAGAAATCTGTGGTGTTTGAACTTATAGAAGACTCCCCGACAGCAACAGGAAAATCAGGAACTCCTTCCTGTGTGTTGAAATTATCCAAAACCCTTAATTCTTCATTTGTATTTGTCACAGAAAGGCATCCCATGTGGACCGCAGACGTAAGATTTCTCCTCAGGATATCAACTGTCATAGCCACTCGCTTGCTGTCAATATCAGTCCAGTCCTTGGCTGCAATCTGAGCTATAATAAGCTTCAGATCCCTCATGAAGGTGAATCCACTGTAATAGCAAGAATCGATTCTTTATGTCACCGCTTCTGCTAGCTCACTCAGGCTCTCTCTATAATACTCAGATCTATTATAAGGAGCCATAGCAGCAATCTCGACCTTTCCGTCGTACATTTTAAAAATGAAATTGTTCATTTGTGCTTTCCTACACAATGATCCTGATAGTTGCATTTATAATTATCTGAAATTTAACTTTCATTAAATCAAAATAAAGAACTATTAGATCTTCATACAACTTCGCTTCCACCGACTTTCTCAACAACAACTCAAACCAATCACACCTCCTTCCTACCACTCCCGACAGGAACTTCGCTGCTTGCAGCTCTCGCTAAAAAAGGGTTTGGGTGGTACATCATGGCGCTTGCTATGAGGCCCTTTAAACAGCACCCCATAGCTCCCTACTTCATAGGTTGCACGATGCTGCAGGAGGAGGCTAGGAAGTAGGGGGCCATGGGGTGCTGTTTAAAGGACCCCATAGCCAGCGCCTAAAAACAGATGAGACGATATGTACGTACGGCTCATTAGGCACATTACCAAGTAAACACTATCATTAAAGTCTAGTTAAACTCCGTCAGTAGTTCGATCGTGCACACAGATCAACTTGATTGTTTTCCTGTGCATTAATGACCTTATTTCAGAGTTCACATGCCAAGCGATGCAACTAGCAACTGATGAAAATGATCCTGAGATCAACTTAGAGGTGTACTGTAAAAACACAGTTGTAAAGCATCTGCATTTTGCAGGGATTTCTCACATGCGCAAAGTTGATAATTATAGCGCTTTCATCATTAAAGAGCCAAGTTCCACTAATTGACAAAATTGTCATGTGAGCTCTGAAACGAAGCCAAGTCCTGTAGAGAAAAACTGGTGAGTTGATATGTACGTACCGCTCAAATATGGAGTTTTGTTAGCGTGGCAAGGACATTTGGTTGCAGCAGAGCAATAGCACAAATGTTGTTCAGTTCAGTGTTTAAATGGTGATTTGCATTTTAGATAGTTCATTTATTATGCGGATGATAATGTTGAAGTAGTTATATTAAAGAATTGATCAGTATTTGTATAAAAGATTAATAATAGTTGTATGATAGACCTAAAACGGAAAAGTAATGAGCAATGTATTTGTGCATAGATGATCATCTATTAGTTCTTCCGCACAATTTCAATAATATTTGAAGGTCTCTTAAACATTAGGTTATATATTTTATTGGAAATGTTTATTAAAATATTAATATTTCATATTTTAATAAATTTGGTTCACATTTTATTATCAAATAATTGTAGAATTAAATAATATGGAGCCCTTTAACTTGCACATTCTAATCTTAAACCTAATAATCACCATTAAAGATTCCTACCTCATTCTTATACTCTTGCCTCTTGTCACTAATTACAAATCTCAATCTTCTAGCTACATTTACAATGACTAGGCTTAACTATATTAATTTGCAAGCGAGGATACAAACATACATCTTTGTCCATCTAGAATAAGTTGAAGAGTTATTGGAAGAGGAGACCATGATATAAGCATGATCACTCTAGGCTATGGAAGTGGGAATGACTAGGCTTAACTATATTAATTTGCAGCGAGGATACAAACATACATCTTTGTCCATCTAGAATAAGTTGAAGAGTTATTGGAAGAGGAGACCATGATATAAGCATGATCACTCTAGGCTATGGAAGTGGGAAATTTCAACCACACCAGCTACTTGAGCGATTCATAAATTATGATTATGTGTGCCTATAGCCACTCCCAACCTCACTTCTTTCCTTGATTTGATCCTACCAAAACCAACATCCTACTATTTCTCATTCAATTCCACAATGAAATATCAATTGTAAATACTACAATCATTATGTATAAATGATGTCATGTATCCATTTTCTAGTAAATTGTTTATAAATTGTGTTTTATTTACATACATGAATTTAATGCTCCCTTACCTTCTATAGATCCTTTTGATATTGCAATTGAACTTAACCTAAATGTTTTATCATATCAATTGAGCACACATTTACATGATTGGTTTTATGTGGTAGTATTTTAAGTCATAATTGCATTCATTTTACATCTCTAATCCCTCAAACAATATTTCTTATTTAAGAATGTTAAAGGAGGATCAACATAAAAAAATTGGATTTTGTGCACAAAAAACGAAAGATGAAATCATATTTGAGGGTCCTTGCTTACTATATTTGATCCTTGTATGGTTTTGAGAGGTTGAACTAGAAAAACTTATCTCCTTGTGACATAATGAGAACTCTTCAAAAAAAAAAAAATGGCTAGTCTGTAGATATTCAAAGTAGTGAAAGCCAAGTTCCACATGGAAACAAGAAACAAAGTAGAACAAGTTACTACATATTGTTAAATATGTATTTATATGATGAGTTTATGGTCTTAGATCTAAGTTGGAGGTCTACACTTAGTAGGAGGAGGAGAGAGAGAGAGAGAGAGAGAGAGAGAGAGAGAGAGAGAGAGAGAGAGAGAGAGAGAGAGAATGTTTAATTAAAAGGTAGTTTCTTTTATCCTATAAATTTCAATTTAGATTTTGTAGTTTGAAATTTAATTTATTATATAAATAAAATTCAAAATACAATTATTAGTATTTTAATTATTATTTGTCTTAGACATTTTTAATTACATGTCTTAGATAGGTTGTTACATGCACGAAACCAGATCAAAGCCTTAGACGAGATGCTTAAGTCTTGAAGCCAAACAATATATATAAATAGATGTCGACTCATCCTATTTTTCAACTTCTTTAAGGTGGGTTGAATAGAATGATAAAACTTTCTAGACCTTTCAACCTTCCTTTTGATGCATTTTTTGATGAGTGGAACTAACATAATAGAACTTTCTAGACTATTCTGACTCTTCCTTCCTACATGGATCACACAACATAATACAACTTATTGTCCTATGAGAATTCATTTTTCTGTGGATCGCCTAGCATGATATAGCTTGCTAGCTCGTAGAATCCATGTTACCTTGTTTCTCTCTCTCATAGATCACCCAACATAACACAACTTGCTAGTCTATGGCATCCACGTTTTCTCATTTCTTCTCCCCATGAACTCATAGCTTTGCTAGTTGTTGGATCACAAGTTCATTATTTGATGCATGCTCTTTCTCTTTCTAGGTGACTACTTGTGTTCTTGTAATAACATTCCGAGAATCAAATTAGTGGCTAAGACATTTTTATTTTTATTATTGAGGTCTCTTCAACTGGTTGACTTAGAGATTTTTGTTTTAGTACTAATCCCTTTGTTTTGTGTCTTTTGTCTTTGATTTCCTTTTTTTGACTTTTTTTATTTTGTCTTGTTTTGTGTTCCCTTGCATGTGTTTGGATGAGTAAAGATCTTAAGATTGGGGGCTTGGTTCCTCAAAATTAGTGATGGCTTATCTCTTTGTGATCTTGCTCCTATTTTCTCCTCTCTTTTTTCCTCATCTTTCTACTTTATCGTGAGTATTTGCATAAAATCGTACTCTTGTTAAAGTGGGGGATAAACATAACATCGTAAATTGTAATCGATATAATTCACACCTCCTTCTTGTGGCCCTACTTTAGTTCATCCAATCCTAGTTCTTCCCTACACCTATTTTGGCTCATTTTACTTGAAATTTTATGTCACCTAATTGCATGACCTAGTGGACCCCATCCTAGAATGTTGCTCTCCAAGATACAACCTTGTTTTTCCTATTTTGGGAGGAGAAGGGCGCTTGGGGGACCCCTATCTAGACCAGGATGTCTTGGGTGCCATGGTCCCCCTTAAACAAGTCCTAAATTAAATAGGACTGGGCACTATGCCTCCTCAATTTATTTTTCTCCACATACCTCAATGTAACCATTGGAGGTAAGCCTTACTGGTAATTTACCAATGAAACTATATATAAAGGCATCCTATCAATTAAATTTGATTATCATTTTCATACCCCATCATTTGTGCATACACCAATCATTTGTTATCAAGCATTCTTAAGCACTCAAGGTAGGATTTCATCCCACCATATTCTTAAAACATCATGGAGAAAATTGTATCATTCCTCATGCAAGCATGTATGTTCTATTAGGTCATGTTCATGTTATGTCAAGTCATGTTATTGCATTGACATATGTGATCACATTCAAAGAGGATTGCACAATCAACTTCAATAAGTCATTACTGATTTGAGGTATTATGATATAGAATTTACTTTAGTATTTCAGTTACAAGTTGAATTTAATTCAAGGCTTTATCTCTTGAACTGGGGTTTAACCTTTAAGGCAAATCCCCATCAACAACCCTATTTCTTTCTTTTTGTGTGAAGGGAATTATCTCAAGAGTTGTGATTGGGAAATCTGGTACTAGTGTCAATGACAACGATCAGACTCAACTTTTGAAGGTGCAAAAAGTAGAGGACTAGGGTGATCAAATCCCCTCGATCTCATGAATTTTTGACAACCTTTCAATGATGGATTATGTATGTCATCCTAATTTGGAAAACATCCAGTCTATTTGCCCCTGATACTTGGAGGACTAGGGCAATCTGCTCCCTTAGTCTTGACAATTATGCCTAAATATTTCTTTGTAGGTTCTGATCCATTTTCCCACCTCAGATCTAAGTTTACATCTCTGCATGATATCTAGAACATTATGTTACTATTATTCAATATCCATTTCTCATTATTTTTCCTAGATCTAGCATTACAACTTAACCCTAATTGCTATTCAAATTTAACTCTAACAAGGTAAGGATTAACTTGATCCGAGTTTAGTTATTTCAGGATTGAATAAATTAAATTCCTTCCCTTGATGTGAGGTTGGTCCCAAGTGAAATTAGTGGCTTTATTATCAATCCAGGTGGTGAAACCCTAATTTATCAATACCTTACAATTTGTATAATTTAATTATATAGTTTTGAAGTAAGATTTTTTTCAATGGTGACTTGCAATGGAAAAGATTATTTCTAAACCCAAAATGTGTTCCTAATTATATCAATAAAAATAGAACATTTTTCTAGTTGGGTATTCCCCCCAAAAAAATTCAGAAGGCTTCATTTCATTCTTTTTAGCATCCATTCTATTCTCTAAGAAACATTAACAACAAATTGCCAAAATGGTATCAAATTTATTTTGTATCAAATAATTTTTGTTGTTGTTGTTGTTTAAAAACTTATGTGAGGGTTTCGGATTTGTACTATTTAATGACCTATTTTTTGTTGTTGAAATGGAAGTATGACAAATCTCCCAATATATGTCAGGAGAAGGGAGTAGTCTTGGATGGTTTGAAGTCATCAACCCAAGTACAAGATTACTTCATTATAGTATACAAGTGCTGAAATATTTTCCCTTTAAAATTACGCTAGATGTAGGTAAATTTGAAAGGGAAGTAGGACAAATCTCTCGGAAAAATCACATGACATAAGAAGGGAGTAGGCTTGGATGGTTTGAAGTCATCAAACTAAGCACAAAATTTCTTCGCTATAGTATACAACAAAAAAAAGTTCTTGAGAGTTTCAAGTTCTCCACAAAAATGGACCCTAGGGGTTAATAATTCATAGATGAAAGATGTGAGAGATAAATGGAAGACCTTGATAAATAAATTACTAAGCAAAAATATCAATCTTGGACTCAAGAATAGTTGATCAAACAACCTCAAATAATGTACTAGGAAACATAATCAATCTTGAACTCAAGAATAGCTAAAGAAATCTACTTTAAAATCCACACTGCAAGTGTACATAGAGAATTAGAGGCACCAATAAAAATTTAATTAGGCTACCATGAGAAGATGGGCCATAAGAAAAAAAGAAAAAATTTTAGGGCAGGGAATTATAAAATTTTGGTGTTGGAAATGGTATACTATTGAAATATTAGAAGTTTTGTTTGGTTATAATTACTCCTATAAAAATAGATTTAGATGTGCTATTGGGAGCATATAATGGCTCGAATTAAAAAAAATTAAATTTATCAGATCTTAAAATCTAATTTTTAATATTTTTATATACATGTATATGTACAAAAGGAAAATAAACCTTTTCAAATTTTGATCTAGGCTATTCAAATCTAATGGTACAAATTAATCTAGATTAGTAAACAATAGTTGTGTTCTAGTGTCAATTTAGAATAGAAAAATAAGCATCAAAAGAAACATGATGGATAATGATACTTAGTTTTATAATTAATGTGATGGAATAAATTTAATTTAAAACTAGCTTTGATGATTTTATATAAAAAATTAAATACTTTCTTTGTGTCTTGTATCTATTATTGTGGGTTTAGACACAAATTTTCTTAGTAAAATTTATTACCCAACGCTATTACAATGAACCTCTTAAAATATATTAGCAAATCACAAAGTACAGAAATAATTGCACAAAATTGAGACAAAACATATATTAATATATTGAATTAAGAAAATTTTCAATGTAGAACATCATTGGTCTCTTTGAGGGGGCAATATCATGAGTTCATGCTTGCAACAATAAAATTCATAAATGACTATAGTAGTATACATACGCTCTACATGTACTAATTTTACCTAATACGTGGTTATTATTTTCAAACATGTGAGATTAACTAACATAGGAAAAGAGATGATTTACAAAGCGTATATATCCAATTCTTTCCTTATGTATACCTCAATGCAAAAGTAATTATTTAATAAAATAGTTAGGACTATGGTTCCTTATATGCCCTCACTCTTAAACGAGGATTTATTATCAAATCTTGAGATGAGAATTTTTTTGTTGCCTTTCGAAGAGTGATTAGACCACATTACATATTTGTGTTGCATAGCATGCTACTAGAAGAGAACTTAAATTATAATGTAGATTTGTATTTGGTATGAATGACAATCAAGTATACATTCTGGTGCCAAGAGCATAAATCCCTTCATATCAAACATAGGTAATGTACCAACTAAGCGTGAATACACTAGAAAATATTCATCTTAAAAACAAAAATGGATTACTCCCTTCATATCAAACATAGGTAATGTACCAACTAAGCGTGAATACACTAGAAAATATTCATCTTAAAAAAAAAAATGGATTACTAGGTGGAACTTGGAGGAAAGAGAAAGCTCCAATTTGTATGCCATAGATTTAATATTTTTGTAAAAAAATGTAGGTCCCATGAATCATTTGTGCTCGTTTTTATTTAATCTTCAACTTTAGGGAAGATTATTTATATACAGTTAGATGCAAAAAGGACCATTTCATCAATGTCAAAATTTTATTTGGAGTAATCTTGATTGTTTTTTACTTCATATGTAAATATATGTGATCTAAAAATAATCCTTAAGGGTTTATATAATTGTGTCATGTGTGTGAAGGGTGGAATCCATGACTTGTACTTCGGAACTACTTGGTATATATATTTGGATAGATAGGGGATATTGTCCATTCATAGCTTGGTTATGGTGTTGAAAATTATATTATAAAACCATTCTACACGTGGTAACTGTTTTGTCTAACATTGTTTATTATACACAAAGAAATCAAAATGGGTCTTCAAGAACTTATCAATAAATTTTGATTGGTCATCTAATTATGAATGATGTGCACACCACATCTTGAGATATGTACTATTGTTATAGATGTGTTGGACACATTGACTAATGAGAGTTTAATAATATAAAATATAAAATTAATAATTAATTGTGGTGCATCTTGGAATATTCGACATCATAATGGGTTAAATATTAATTCTAGCAAGACCCATCAATGCAGTGGCATCCACAAATTGGAGATAAGCATATGGATGAAGGCGATCACCCCAATTCCAACCCTAAATTAAACCTTGCCGAACACAAGACTTGATAAATTTACCGAGACCCTCTACCATGAGAGTGAATAAGAATTGGGAAAGAGGTTCCCCTTGTCGAAGACCTCTGCATGCACCAAATAAATCCATGGGCTCACTGTTAATAAGGGCTGCAAATGAAGCCATTCAATTTTGAAGCCAAAGGCAATAAGCACTTTATAAAGGAATTTTCATTTGACTCTAACATAAGCTTTGGCTATATCCAATTTAATAAACATAGCCTTCTCCTTAGATATCTCCATAGAATGAATGGCTTCTGATGCTATAAAAATCTCATCCAAAATTTGCCTTCCAACCCCAAAACCATGTTGCTCTTCTGAAATAAGTTTATTGAGCCATGACTTGAGCCTTTCAACAATCAGTTTAGTGATTGTTTTATGAACCACGTTACAAAAGGCTATAGGATCGAAAGAACTCAGAGAATTTTCTCCCTCCTTCTAAGGTATGAGAGCAAGGAAAGTAGCGTTCATATCCCTGAGCTTCTGTTTATTTATATAAGACTCCCACACCACCTTCAAAATATCCAACTTAATTATTGGAAGGAAGTGAAGTAGTGAAACAACTTCTTACACTAACCTTGAGAGGAGTATAATGCAAAAAATTTTACAGATCCTTATAGCAGTTACAGAAACTTAACACAAATAAACAAAATATCATGCATACCACAACTCACCAACACAATCATTTACATGGGAAAACCCGTTCAGGAGAAAAACCCCACACTCCAAAAGTAGCTCAATAAATTATTCAACAATCAATAACAGATTACAATATACTTGCAGAGAAATCTCTTCAGAAGAGAACTACTAATCAAAGACTCAGAGGTAACACAATAGCCGTAAGACTCTTACACACAACCTCTATCTCACACACCTCATATATAGGAGATACAATATAAGAAAGCATCAAACGGAATTACAAAACCATGGGCTAAAACCACCCAATAAACTAGAGCAGAGGTTATCCCCATTATAGATGTGTTATGATGTGTCAAAACACACATCAACATGTGTTCCTCCATTATACATCTCATTTATGTGTCCAATGCATTTTATATTTTCTATTTCAGGAGTCCAAACTTCCGAAGGCCATAACTTGTGAACCGTGTGTCTGATTGACGAACTGTTTGAAGCATCAGAAAGCTAGAGAAATGCTCTATCACACCCCTCCAAAATGGAAACTTTAATATTTTCAAAACTAGCTATGATCTTACAACAAATTTTTACCGACGTGCTTATCTAGCGAACTAGAAGCTTTAGGGATAATTTCGCACCATTTCATGCTTAAACAAAAACTTACTATAAATAGTAACACATGTAAATTGAAGGTTGAGACACCATGTCCCAACATTCTCTCACTTGTCGAAGAACTTTCAAGAGCAAAGGGAGTATCAACACAATAATTTAACTACTAGGGGCCATGAGGCCCATAGACTCACAACACCATTTAAACCTCTTTATGCTCACAGTGTTAGTTAAAGAATCTAGAATATTCATCAAAGTCTCTACCTTAACCAACTTCACCTTACCATCTTCAACCATATCTCTGACAAAATGATACTAAACATCAATGTGCTTAGTCTGGGCATGAAATGCTGGGTTCTTAGTTAAATGCAGATCACACTCTGACTGTCACAGTAAAGTGTCACTATTTCTTGTTTTATTTGAATATTTTAACAAAGTCTCTTAACCCAAATGGATTCTTTACAAGCATGAGTAGCTACCATATACTCTTCTCTTGTAGTGGACAAAGAAACCACAACTTGCCGCTTACTCATCCTATTAATTGCACCGCCAAATAAAGTAAATACATAAGCAATGGTGGATCTTCTGCTATCAATATAACCTGCCCAATCTAAATCCACATATCCATGAATATCAAGGTAAATCACATCTCCAACCAAATTACCATGATAACAAAGAGAATACTTAGAGGTACCCTTCAAATATGTAAAGACTCTTTTGACTGCATCCCAATGAACTCTATCAGGATTAGAAATATGTTTGGAAAGAACTCCCACTTCTTGGGTAATGTTTGGTCTAGTACAAACCGTTGCATATATCAAACTTGCAATTGCACTCTGGTAAGGCACTCTACTCATTTCTTTCATCTCTGATGGAGATGTAGGACAATCTAAAATAGATAATTTCATTCAAACTGTGAAGGGAACACATAATGGTCTACAATCCTGCATGTTGAACCTCTGTAAAACTGAATTCACATACTTACTCTGCCCTAGCCATAGCTTTATGTTCACTCTATCTCTTCTAATTTACATCCCAACAATGTTTTTCGCTGCACCAAGATTATACATTTAAAATTTAGCAGCAAGCTGAGAATTCAATTCTGAAATCATACATTTTCCTTTACCAATGAATAACATATCATCAACATATAATGCAATGTACAAGAAATGATCACCATTAGATTTATAAAAGACATAGTGATCTGATTTAGAATGCTCAGATCTTAAAATCAACACATTTGTATTAAATTTTTGGTGCCACATCCCAGGACTCTGTTTGAGGCCATACAATGATTTCTTCAATTTATAGACCAAATTACTTTTACCTTTCACCACATAGTGCTCTAGTTGTGTCATATAAATACCTTCCTCTAAATCACCATGAAGGAAAGTAATTTTCACATCCATTTGCTCGACCTCTAAATTACAAGAAGTAGTAATAGAAAGCAAAAATCTAATGGATGTCATTTTTACAACAGGAGAAAATATCTCACCATAATCAATACCCTCAACCTAAGAGTAATCTTTTGTAACCAACCTTACTTTATACTTCTCAATGCTTCCATCTGAACCAATATTTTTCTTGAACACGCATTTGCAACCAACAGGCTTTCGTCCTTTAGACAATGGTACAAGATCCCATTCATCATTTTTTTTCAAAGCTTTCATTTCTTCTTCCATAGCATTCTTCCAAGATTCTGCATCATTCCTACCTAATGCCTCTTCTAAAGAAATAGGTTCATCCACATTAGTATTCAAAACAAAAATACATCTCCAATCATTAGGTGAATACCTTTTAGTTGGTTGTCTATGTCATGTACACCTTTGAACAAGCCAAGTTGGAGGTTCTTCCTCATCTTCTAAAGATTCAGATCTAGATGAGCTCTCCTCAACTTCTTTCCTATCAAGTTGACTCAATTCAACTCTTTTAGGCATAGAAGGGAATTGAATCATATCTTCCTGTTTAGTCTATTATGGTTGCAATGTAGCAAAAGGAGACTTAATTTCTCTAAAAATAACACTTTTACTATTAATTACCTTTTATGCAACAAGGTCGCAAAGGTTGTATCCTTTTACACCATAACTATAACTGATGAAGATACATTTCACAACCTTCTCCTCCAACTTCGTACACTTCTCTTTTGGCACATGAGCATATGCCTCGCAACTAAAACCTCTAAGATGTCTCAAAGAAGGCTTGTGACCTGACCATGCTTCCATAGGCATTTTATCAACAAGAGTTGATGTAGTAGACCGTTAATCAAGTAGCAAGCAATGACAATTGCTTCAGCCCAAATTTTTAATTTTAGGCCAGCACAACTCAGCATACTCCTAGCCCTCTCCATCAATATCTTGTTCATTTTTTCTGCAACTCCATTCTGTTGTAGAGAATACAGATTTATAATTTTTATGGAATCTATCAAAATCATTAGAGAAAATTAACCACCATTATCAATCTTCAAACATTTAATTTTTTTTTCTAGTTTACAATTCGACCATTTCTTTAAATTATTTAAAACGATTGAAAACTTTAGATTTACTCTTTAGTAAGTATACCCCTGTCCTACTAAAATCATCAAAAAAATAAACATAAGCAAAGAACAAAGCAAGATGCCACATTTCTCCTCTTTGTCCATCTTAACACCAATGGATACCAATATGTGAATTATAAACAAAAATTAACTATAAATAGTAACATCATGTAAATGCCAAGTTGAGACACCATTTTTCCAACAATTATATCCCAAAACTCTTGATAAAATTCTATAGGGAACCCATCTAGGCTAGGGAATTTTCCCCTTCTTCAAGAGAAACACAATTTTTCCACTCTCAAGAAGAGAGATAGTTCTAAGGAGATCCTCATTCATTGCATCACTAGTAATGGCAGGAATACTATCAAGCACAAACCCTTCCTATACATTGGCCAAAATAGAGTCCTCTTTTAACAATTCTGCAAAAACTCTAATGGCTTCCTCAACAATCTCTTTGTAAGAAGGAATAGGAACTCCCTTAGAGGAAAGAAGAGAATAAAATGAATTTCCTTGGACCTCTTGCCCTTAACTGAATTGTGAAATAAAACCATTAGGCGTCAAAAATATTGAAAAATAAATTAGTATATATAAAATATATAATATAGTTATCAACTGTAAAGAATCCAAAGCTGAAGTAATATACTAAGAACACCATAATAAAATTCATCAATTTTTGTTCCAAGGCTTACTGCGTCTTTGTACGCGTCAGGATCGATCCCTTTCTTGGCCTCTTCATACTCAGTTGCCATAGATTTTTTTTTACATTGCTACCTTCAGCGCTATCAAATATGCTTTATTATAATGTCATCAAATAATTCAACCTACAGTATGATCTATAGCAAATTTCTGTGTTTCAACCTTCAACACTAGTATTATGTCGTGTCTACAGAGGGAATACCCGTCCAAAAGGCGTGGAAGAAATAAGACTATGAGGAGATTCCATCGACAAGATAAATCTCACGACTGTGACACTGCCAAAATAGTGGTAATGTGAGTCTCGTTGCCTTCTCATAGAACTTTTTAACCTTTTTTTTTCAAATAGTAGCTACCTGAAGTGACCTTTCACTTTTTTTTTGCTATTCACGCTCAGTTGCCATGAAATTTCTTTTCTATTGCCATGAAGTTTTATTTTTCTACTACATTTATACTCTAAAAAATTTGCAGGTTAGTGACGACTCTTAGCTTTATCTAACCTACCGACCCTTAGATTCAAGATAATTTTTTTTCTAGGGTGATTGATCATTCTGCTAGGCTCTTGACGATAGTCTTGAACATCTGTTTACACAATATTAAATAATGTGATTACAAAGTATTATGCTGTGAAATGGATGCGGCTCCACATATTGCAATAATAGACTTTCTTTAAACATAAAGAGAAAAATGGACATCAAGTCTAAAAGGCGTGGAAAATATATGACAGAAAGAAGTGTCCATCGTCAACATTAACCCCATGACTACGACCTCGCGAAAGAGTGCCAACACTAAAGTGATTAATCGTTCTGTTTGTCTATTCGTGGTTAGTTGACATGACATCTTTCTTTCGTCATTTTCTAAGGCTGGTCAAGATGCTTCCTTATAATATCAGTGAATAATGTGACATAAACTATTCTGTTGTGAAATGGATACGGCTCTACACATTAGAATGCATCCTCACTTTAAAGTAGAAAAATGGGCATAGCTGTTAAAAAAGACATGAAATGACAATATGACAGAAAGGTGATTCTCTTGAAGAAATTGATTTCATGGCTGTCAGTTTTTGGAAGTGGAGTAAATTGTTTTGAAAATGAATAATAGCTTTATTGTATTTAATAAATTAAAAAGAGAACAATATGACATATTTCCAATGTTTTAGTCAGGTTGCATTTATGTTAGGAACAATCAAGGACTAACTTCTTTTCTTACAATGAACAATAGTCAAAGAAGCATCAACATTACTCGTAAAACATTTCAGAGTAGTGGAGTAGGCACCTTCAAAGCAGACAAATGAACTTTTCTAATCATCACATTATTTTGAAAAGGGAGTCTTGTCATCAAAAGATAGAGAATAAAGAACCACCAAAAGGATAGGACATAAATTAACATATATATGTTATGTTCGATGCAATGTTGTGATTATTTTGAGGAAATATTTTGATACATGTATCTTATGTACAATGGTGAAATTTTATTTGGAGTTGAAATTATTCCCATATCCTTCTATCTACCTATTACACACATTTATTCCCATGAATAGTTACCCAACCTTATATGTGCATGCTGCCATACATTTTGTTTATATTTAAGAAGTTATGACGCTCACCCTTACAAAAAAATCTCATCTAGTTCTTACTTGTCTAGATCTAATCATTTGATTGTGTAAGATTATTTTTCTAGTCACATGATTGACCACAAAATTCGGCACCTAAGCCTCATATTTAAAAATTAATAAATATAATTAATTTTCACCAAATAATCCTTTTTACTTTCACCTAGAGTTGAAAAAAAAAAGAAGCTTACATCATTAGGTGTTATGAGTTACAATTTAATGAAATTTAGTTTTATTTATTCCATATTTGTCATCTTTCAAGAATCCTCTCTCATTGTCTAGTATTAAAGTAGAATAAATAGTGAAACATTTAGATTTAATAAATGAAAAAGAATAACAAACTTGTAATTGATAGCCCTTGCTTGCTATCATCAATATTTGTACATTTTCTAGGGATTTAATTAAGGAAATTTATCTCTTAAAGACATAATAAAGATCATTCAAGTTATTTCAAACTATTGATAGTCTCGAGATGTTTAAGAAGATAAGACTAGATTGAGTTTCACCTAGAGGGAAGCAAAATGTTTGTCAAGCCATAAGAATATAAAGATTTCATGATCACAAATTCGACCCATAATTCTAATCTTTAACTTTATAGAACAAAGGATTAATATAGAATTTGAGACCATATTTATGAAGAGAGATTGCCTTTCTAAATTACAAAGATAAAATAATCTAGAATCTTCATTAGAAATCAAAATTAGTTAATCAAAATATTACATACCCTTATTCATGATATGTATTTCTAAATATAATAGATATAGTTATCAATTTTCTATTACCCACCTATCTTTAATTAATTCAAACTAAGGGGACATTTTGATAAGTAATGTTCTCTTTTGTTCTCAAATTTCACTTGTAAGATACAAGCTACCAATGGGACATTTGTTTTTCTATTTTGTAGGTTCTCATGATGAGAGCATGTTGAAAGTATATAGTTAAATTATTATTTAAGTTATCATGTCTTAATAGGGTTGATTACTTATATGGACACATCAACTTCATATAATCTATATCTAATTAGATATCAAATTTACATGAACATTTTTGAGTGCTATAATATTTTTGATGCATGATCAATTAGGATTCAGACACAATTCAATGTAACGGAAAATATAATTATGAAACTAGCATATATATGTTATTTTCTATGCAATATTGTGAATATTTTTAGGAAATGCTTGGATACATATATCTTATGAACAATACTGCAATATTGTATGGAATTTTGACTATTCTCCTATCCTTAGGTATATTAATATACATATGCATTCCCATGAATAGTTACCTAATTTTATATGCGCACACTACCATACATTATACTTATCTAAGAAGTTATGACACTTATCCACACACGAACTCTCATCTAGTTCTTTTTTCCTTAGATCTAGTCATTTGATTGTCTAGGATCATTTCTATAGTCACATGATTGACCACATAATTACACACCTTAGCCTCATATTTAAACAAAAATAAATAAATAAATTACCAACTAATGCTCTTTACCTTCCCCATCTAGAGTTGCAAAAGTACAAGCTTGGATGATCAGATGTTTTGTGTTACTGTGTTACCTATTAATTTTTATGTTTACAAATGATTTTTGTTGGATTTTTTGGTTTCATATTTATAAATGTAAATTTAGGTTAGTCAAATGTTCATATTTCTTACTTAGTTGAGCAATCTCCTATTTTATTCGTAAAAGTTCACTTGTGAGATGGAAGCTATTCATGGAATATTTTTCTTCTATCTTTTAGGCTCTCATAAGGAATGCATTTTTAATGATGTACTTGTATGATCATGTCTAGATAAGGTCCCTTACTTTATATGGACCCACCCTCTTTTGTAATGAAGAGAGATTGCATTTCCAAATACAAAGGCAAAATAATCTATCCATTCATCAAGAACCCACAATCTTCAATCAAAAGACTAAACACCCTTATACACTTTATTTGTTTTCAAGAATCATAAATATAATCATTTAAATATAAAAATAATTTACAAAAATATTATTGACAGTAAATCTAACATTCAACTTGAAGCATACACATATCAAATCAGCTCTAAGCACGCAAGTATCTGATTTGAACACAGATGTAGATACTTTGTACACTTCTAATAATATGAAAACATTTAATATTATAAGACATAGTTGAATACGATCAAAGTCATGTAGAAATAAGAAGCTGCAACACTGTATCAGACTTGCAAAAGCAACTTTCCCAAACCTTATTTATCGTTCTCATTGCTATGGTAGTATAGGATAGCAAGCCACTTGGTTTTGGACCGGCGCACCAAGTCCAAAAGCCCCCATCTTTCTAATTTTATCCACACGTATTCCCCCAGACGGTCAGAAAGAAAAGGAAGTAGACCGTTCAGGTGGTTAAACCTAGCCTTCTTCACTGTAAACTTTGCAGCCATGTAGAAAAAAGTGAAATTACCACAGAAGCAGATGATCAAGCACGCCCCAAGAATGAACCAAGCCAGCTCGGGATTCATGTTGGAAAGCATGGCATACACTGCAAGCATGAAGCCATAGGCCGTAAAGGCAAACGTGGCACAAACCAATAGGTTGGTAATACAGAGGAACAATACCTTATTTCCCGTGGTAATAGGTGTACTCATCTGCCACATCAGCACCACTAAGAGCGACAGAAAGAATGCCACACAATCAAAGATGAGAAAAACCTTGAAGGAGGCCAACGGAAGCAGAATCGGCGAACCTAAACTCTTGTCTGAGCCAGTTCCAGGCGCAGGCGCAGGCGAAATTCCCGATCCCTTTGAGTCCCCATTTCCATTCCCATCGTCCGTCACGAAACTGCCCGGAGCAGTGAAAGCTGCCGTAAATGACATTGTCGCTAATAGAACTGCCACCACTAGTTCTGTGTTGCGCCTGTCCTCATATGTTTTGTCCACCATCTCAACAGCAACCTCATGTTTCTCTGCACTCACCTTTGGAGCGCTGTACAAGAATGGCTTGCGATTGGAAGGATAACTGGCCAGAACTGAAATTATCTTGTCAGATTCGTGATAGTGCGTGTTCTCTCTCACGATATCAAAGGCCGTTAAGCCTGCCTTGTTGACAGCAAACTTGTTTATCCCCGCTATACAAAGCAACGACTTCACCATCTGAAAAATGCAAACTCAAATAAGTTCATAAAAATTAAATGATCTATTGGAACTAACTATGCATAAAGATTTCTTCTACGGAAGTTCTTGCCGTGATGATTTTAATTTCTGTCTTCAGTAGAAATACTTTCAGTAATTTGACTCTATATATAGACGAGATTAGATTAAGAATCTACACAAACCCAAAACTTATATAGCTGTACACAGTAATTGGTTGAAAGAACAAACTTCAGCAGTGACAAACAGAGGTTTGTATAAAAAGAGACTTACATTCAAGTCTTTTTTCTTTGCTGCAATATGCAGTGGTGTGTCTCCTTCACTTATCCTCGAAAAAGGAGATTTCATTTCACCCGCATCTGTGTTTCCTCCACTTTTCACGGGCTCATCTTTTGGATCTTTCTTTTCAGCCGGATCTGTCTTTCCTCCACTTCGCAGAGGCTCTTCATGTGGAGGTTTGTCAAGTCCCTTGTTGACCAAGTATGATAAGCCTACCTCTTCGTTCAGGTAATCAACAATTCGCACTTGCCTAACTAGGGCAGCTAAGTGCAGAACGTTCATTCCACAACTATTCCGTATTTCGACAGCGTCTGGCCTCTCATTTATCAACTCTTGTACTGCTTCCAGATGACCCAATTTCGCTGCCACACAGATGGGAGTTTCTTGGCTGTCATTAACCCAATAACACAGTTCGGCCTCAAATTTTATTAACTTCTTTATTATATGCACGTAGTTTCTTTCAACAGCTATATGCAGAGCTGTGTTGCCAAGTTCGTCCTTACGTTGGATTAACTGCTTCGCATCTGATAAATTTAGTATATGATCAACTAGATCTGTAAAAGAAGCATCCAAAATCATTGCCTTAAGTTAGATAAGATGTTCTTCAAGAAGGGCCAAGGGTAAGAGAATGCCTAATTTACCTTTGTTGAAGCGATACAGACCTCAACTAATATAACAACATAAATACAGAATTCAACTAAATACACGAAGAAGTAAAGAAGAACTCATTGGTTATCAACTGTAAACGAACAGAAGCTGAAGTAAAATAGAAACAACATAATCAAACGACTTGAAAAAATAGAAAGAACTGAAACATGATAGACAATCATCCTCGTGTTATTTAAGATAAAGAAAAAATTGGGGACAAAATGATATTTGTCTTGAACCGTTAAATTAGGAGATGCTTAGCAGATACTTTTACAAACTTATAGGCAAAGAAATCCTAAAATCGAAATAAAATAACCTGAATCTCCTCTGTTTACTGCAACAGATAAACAGTTCCTCTTGTGCACCGTACTTTCGAGTAAGCTCGACGGAGATGCGTCAAATATTGCCTTCACTGTCTCTAAATTGCCGCTTTCGTAGGCTTTGAACAAAGCTGTTTCATCAAGCTTATTGCGGAGATCCACACCACTTTCTGGTTGTTGGAGTAGAATCTTCACAACGTTGGAGAAACCTCCCTGCGCAGCCAAGTGTAACGCAGTATCCTTTTCGGCATTGGTAGCATTCACAAGCAGAGGCTTCACTTCGGGATCGGTTTCCTTCAGAAGTTGACGATTGAGTTGCAGGAGCTGTTGAATGAAGTGTAGATTTCCTACACTAGCAGCCAAATGGAGAAGAGTATTTTCCCCTCCAGGTGTAATATTGTTGAGAGCTGCTTTAAGTTGGGAACTCAGTTGTTGATCGATCCTTAAACGCGTTACCGCAGCTTTGAAGGCGTCAGGATCGATCCTTCCGCCGAGTTGTTGACCCTCAGTGGCCATGCTAAATATCTGCCGTTACAGCCTTCAACACCAAGGCACGCTTCTTTGTAATAGGATTGAATAATACTACATTCAGTATTATGCCAGAAACTACATAATAGAATATGTGGTCTCAGTTTTTCCACAAGGGAAACATTAAAAATACAAGTATCCACATCTTACACTTCAGGGTTTCCACAACTTTAGTTGGAATCTCACTTTTTCTTTCGTTGGAACAGATACAACATTTTGACCTTGACTGGGTGCAAATAACCAGTGTTAATTAGCTTTGATTGGGTGCCAAGTAATTACTCTAGTTTGGTGCGAATAATATGACTATGGGGTGTTCTGCTAGAACATTATTTTTTTAATACTTGAAGTGATCCTACACGTCAAAATTACTACAACTTTTTCATAGTTGGAATGTCTATTTTTCTTAGATGAAAGTGTACATTGAAATCAAATACAAATTTTTTTTATCATTTATAATTTAATAATTTATTCTATGTGAAATATGTACACATTTTATTTAATGTTGAGTTTATTTCAGTGGATTAGATAATTATTTAATATAGTTATATTTCAATAAACGATATAACTGTTGTTTAAATTAATTTCTTTCTTTTCATTCTATCATTCTTATTCAATTACATATATTTTCATACATTGCACATTATGTTGTCTTTATTTACACACATTTTTATACATGTACCATTTACTATAACCGATGCACTGCAAAATAGGATGTTAGGAACACAAACAAAAGACTCAAGAATCAACTGTTAGTGTTAGTATCATAAACGAAATACGATCCTAAGCAAGCATATGAAGAGAGATCAAACATTTAATGGAAAGTATGCAAAAACAAAAGAAAGACACAAGACCCTTCCAAATGCTTGCCAACATGTTCATAGTAGCTTCTCCCTTGTTCCTCTCCTCTCCAAGTTCCACATGAGTGTAGCCCTTAGCTCTTTGCACTACTATGGAAGTCTTATGGAGATTCAAGATTTATGAAAAATGATTTAAAATATGCAAATGCAAGCGAAATATGAGAAAGCCTAATTAAGCTATCTTGGTTTTAACCAAAATAACAATGTAGATTAGATGACTCCTAAAATGATCTCTTAAATTTCACTATAGATTAGATGCATACAAGATTTCTGGATCTGAATTATGAAGGAATGGGCTCTATTTATAGGAAAAATAGGGCAATGGATGGTTGAGATTAAGTAATCTCAACAAGGGTCAAGATAGAAAGATTTATGATCCATGTGAGGGCTTTCAACCCAATCCCAGGATGACAAATGCCAACATGAGATGGCTTGAGAGGAGAGGGAAGAAGCATTAAATGCTTGAAATGACATGAAGGTTAGGTTAGGAGTTAAGGTTAAGCTTGAGTTGAATGAATAAAGTCGCTATCCAATGAATAATGCCTTTATCCAATGGCTAAACTCTTGTACAAGAGTTAGTGGGTGAGTTGAGTTAACCATTAATGCTTGAAGAGACCCATGAGTCAAAAGGATGGTTAAGTTAGAGGAAAGTCTCTAACCATGTGGGTGAGTTGAGTTAAGCATTAATGGTCATGTAAGAGCCATTAATGGTTTGGAATACTTTAGGCGTTAACCTGTTGAATACATAAAGCCTTTAATGCTTTTCAAAGACTTTGAGGCTTTGAGAAGTGACTTCAAGTTGCCTAGGAATGTGACAATATTTAGGAAATGGATTAGGCAAATTAGGAATGGTTTAGAAGAATTTAGAAAGTGGTTAGAATTGTCTAGAAGGGGATTTAAGATGTAAGTGGGTTTGGTGGGTGAGGGAAAATAGGATTTTAATTAAAATAAAATTCATTTATTTCAACTAAATAGGTGCAACTTGCATTTGTAGGAGAATGCAAGTGGGGGGAGGGGGGGAGTAGTTTAAGGATTTAAATAAATATTTTATTATTTATTTAAAAGAGGAAAGAGGGTTAAATTCAATAAATATGTTTTATTCATTTAATTCCTTAAGAATGTAGCTTAATTAATATTTAAATAAATTGAATAATTTATTTAATTAATAGGAGAAGAGGCTGAGGATGAATTAATTAAATTTTAATTTAATTAACTGATTATTAATAGTTAAATAATCAAATAAATAGTAAATATTCATTTAATTAAATGGACAGATTTATGTGACTACTTTTGCCCCTCTTTGAGACGGTGCGGTTTATCACATCGTTTCAAAGAAAGAAAAATAGGTGTGAAGAAATATGCCCCATAAATGTTAATTTAGTGGGTGCTATGTCCCCTCGACAGATGGGCTAAAAAATTTCAAAAAATCGGGTGATCTCTCGAAAAAGAACAAGAAGTTGAGGGGAGGTAGAATACAAGAAATTAGCAATAACGGTGAAATGATGGGAGAAAAATGGGGGTAAAATGAGGAAATGAGAGACGTTGGAAGTTTAGAGGGACCACAACAGTAAGCGGGGTGAATTAGGGTTAGGGCTGGATGGTATATATGGGGGGGAAGGGGAAAAAATAGGCTCATTTGCACCTATCTCCTTGGCAGTTTAGAGCTCTGATAGGGAATTTTTGGTGAAGGAGTGAGCAACGATCATCATGCCTATGCCTATAGAAGATCACCGGCTAGAGTGGATCTGTCGATTCCAACAGCCAGACAACTACAAACCAGCTATACACAAATTTTGAATTTTGTGTTTTGTGCATTTTTGGCATGTTTTTTCAGGCATCAAAGTCCAATCAAGATAATAGCGCTAAAACCATGTTTTAATGCTATTGTCGCCTAGAATAGCACTATTATGCCGCAATGGTGCTATTGTATAGTAGTTGTAGCGCTTGTGTTAGGTTTAGTGCTTTCATTACATAGTAGTAGTGGTATTGTAGTATTAGCACGTTTGTATGTTTGTTGTAGTGCTGTTGTTATTGAATAGCATTGTTGTGTAGTTAATTTAGCGTGTTTGATTGTTTAGCACTTTTGTGCACAAATTGTGGCGCTATTGTGAGCAGAATAGCACTATTGTGATAAAAATTCCCCAGTGTTAGAGAACATAGCCTGATGTCTCAGTTGATTGTTTGATTGGTTGTTTTGGTGAATTATAGCAGCCCCCTTGAGACTAGGTCATTATGATAAATGTCTGTTGTAGTCTAGGATTGCCATAATCGATTACCTATTGAGACCCGAAGATACTTGATCAAAGTATCTGTTGATAGTCTAGGTTGAAAACTTAAGAAAGTTTGTACCAAAACAACTAATGTTTGTTGATGTGTGTAAGAGGACGTGCCTGTTCTACAGATGCCGGAGCAGCATCCTGCCACATAGCAGCTGACAGAGGCAGACAGATTCTGCGTCGCTGCGACTAGTTTGTACGATATGATCTATCGTCCCGTGATTCGGATGAATTGCGGACTGATGACAGCACTGGCCGAGCATTGGCATAGTGAGATATGTACCTTCTACCTGGCGATGGGAGAGATGACAGTGATGCTAGAGGATGTGTGGAGGATACTACACATCCTGATTAGAGGGGAGCTGGTGACCTATGATCAAGCATTAGGGACGACGACGGTGTAGAGAATATTTGCTGATGATGTTTATATTGAGGATGACTTTGTATCCTAGGAGGACATAGTAGCATTGTATGAGCCTTTACCAATAGTTTTATCCAGGATCGTCGGGGGTTTGGTGTGCCCCGACTGACGTTCACATGGACTAGCCGTTGGTTGGGACCAGGTGATTGAGAAGATGATGACTGAGAGGACCCACTATGCCTGGGGACCATGTGTGCTAGCACATATTTATAGGGAGCTACACGAGGTGGTGTACCGAGAGAAGAGATCACTAGCAGTAGGGATCACATTACTACACATCTGGGCTTGGGAGCACTTGCCAGTCACACGAACAGTCTACTTGATATTTAGGGTGATATATCAGCCCTATGTTTATATGTATGGAGGGATGATGAGCCAGCCCCATCTGAGGAAGTTGGATTTTTTGTGACGGGCTTTAGATGACCTAGATACAGTGATATGGAGGTTGTATATCGAGTGTGAGCCTTGGGAGGATGATGCAGAAGTGCTACTGTATGTATTTATGACACACTTTTTGATTGGGCGCACATCCTACCTTATAGAGAGACAGGTGCCAGGGAGAGTGATGAGGCAGTTTTGACGGAGGTAGGGATTGTCGAGAGGCTCAGGGGAGTATGCATGGGTAGTACGGGAGAGATTTTAGTGGGGACCAATGTTACCATATGATCAGGCCTTGATAGAGTTCCAGAATTTACAGGCGAGACCAGGGCATATGAGGCCTGAGATTGTCGATGCAGGGGTGACAGAGGAGTACACACAGTATCATACTGCACATCTGATTATATAGATTTCAGATCCGATCGAGCCTATACCACCTTTTGAGGATGAGAGGAGATGATAAAGGAGGAAGAGAGGAGGTCGAGGAGTAGGAGGAGGAGATGGAGGTGGTGGAGGAGGATTTGGTGGAGCAGGAAAAGGTGGAGGAGGAGATGGAGGTGGTGGAGTATTTGGTGGAGCAGGAGGAGGTGGAGGACGAGGAGGATTTGGTGGTGGAGGGGGATTTGGAGGTGGAGGTGGTGGAGGAGGATGATTACAGAGGAGAGGTAGAGGGGGAGAGTCGTTGCGACTATCACAGGGTCCACTGATACGAGGGGCTGCCAAAGAAGGAGGTAGGGATATTGGTGGGGGTGTAGTGCCTATGGAGATGGGAGAGGGAGCCATAGGTGGAGGAGAGGTTCCTATGGAGATGGGAGGGGGAGAGATAGGTGGAGGAGATGGAGATGTATGGGAGTATATGATTTTACACTCACAGACTCGGTTAGAGGATAGCGAGGCAGAGATTGCAGCTAGAGATGTCCAACTATTTGCATGGGAGGTGGAGCTGACTGTAGTGAGGAAAGAGAGAGATGATCTGGTGGACAGGTTGAGGGAGGTGCAGGATAGAGTCCAAGTCTTGGAGGGAGCATAGGCATAGGGTCCAACTGAGGTGGTGTTGAGGGAGATGTGACAGGCAAGTGGAGAGATTGACTATTGGTGGGGAATATATGAGCTGGTTGTGCCAGTTAGTCAGCAAGCACTGAGCTATTCTAAGATGCGGTGGGCAAGATCAAAGTGGTCACAGAGGGCTCAGAGAAGTGGGGGTGTTATGGGTCCTCCTCAGTGAGGTGGTGGGGGAGGAGTAGGGGGTAGTCGTGGTGCAGCATCTGGCCAGAGTGCCATTTGAGATATTTTAGGTACTTGTTACATTATTATTTTGGACTGTGACTTGGATGGATTTTGGTAGTCGATATATTTTGACATCATTGTACTATGATACATGTAATCTTTTTTTTTAATGTGATATATGAAGAGATCCCATGCTTTGATATTATATGCATATGTATGATGACACCTATATTGTTGATACAGGATGATGATTATGAGTTATGCTTAGATTCATGCTATGGATGATTTGATTACTATATATACATGGTGATGATATGATTTCTAGATGCATGCTATGGATGATTTGTCTAATTATGTGGATGCAGGTAGAAGATGGACGATGCTTGTGGTAATGATGTTAATTATGATGTAATGATGATGATGTATGCAAAAATAATGAGTTGAAATAATGCATAATGATGTTTGTGATAGATAATACTTGTTCATTTTTTATGATATGATATGAGTAAATGATGCATGTTGTAAGATGAATCTAAGTGAATCAAATGTGTATGCAAACGTGATGTATGAATGCACTTTAAATGGATGAACAAATGTTGATACAAATGTTTATGTATGAATGCACTTAAATGAATGTATCTAAATGATGTAATGTTTATGAGATGTATTTAAAATTAATCTAAATGACTAAAATGATTCAAAACATAACTAAGTGATAAATGAGATTGAAATGATAATGCAAATAAATGCAAATAGGGGATAAAGAATAATGAATAACTGCACCTTAATGCAATTAAAGGATAATGAATAACTGCACCTTAGTGCAATTGGAGGATAATGCATGCATCTCATGAATCTAGATGAAACAAAATGGGGAAAAATGCACCTATGAAATGAATTCTAAATGAACTTAAAGGATGATGAAAGGAATGCATATTTAAAATGAATGCACTACATGGATGAATGAATGTTCTTTATAACAAATTCACTTAAATGAAATGCAACTAAATTATAGTTGTAGACACCTAAAATTGTTTAGTCTAATTAAATAAATATCTTTATTTATTTAATTATTTTAAGCCTAATTCTTCTATTAATTAAATAAATCTTTATTTATTTAACTAATTCATTTATCCTCTTTTAGCCTTATTTCTCATTTAAATAAATACTTTTATTTATTTAAATTATCCTTTTCCTAAATTAAATAGATATCTTATTTATTTAATTGATCCCACTTCCTCTATTAATTAAATAAATCTTTATTTATTTAATTAATTCATTAACCTTTTCTACCCATGACACATGTCATTCATCTCTTAATTCCTACACTACCTACCCTTTCATTATTTTCTTATTTTCTCTACCTACCCTCTAATCCTAGCTGACTATTTATCTCTTACACCTCCAATCTTATCCCTCCATTTCCTACAGTGTCTTCTATATAAGAGGACACTTCCTTCATTATCAACCCTGATTAGTTGACTTCTCAACTACATTACACTTTCAAACTTGCATATGCGATCAAGCCTACTTTCAACCACATTTCCGTTCTTTGTTGAGCTCTTGTGCACATATAAAATCTAAGAGCAAATATATCAAGCAAGATAAATGGAGATAGGAAGAATGGAGATCTAAACCCTATTGGACATGTGATGGTATAATCTTTGTGATTTCATTTGATTTGCATTGTCTTAGGTAATCTTCATAAGTTATGGTGGATCTTTGTTGTTGTTAGGCTAGGGTTTTGTGGTTGAATTCATTTAGTCTTTCAATATTGTTGTTTTCCATTTTCACCATATACATTTTGGCACGCCCCATGGGACATAGATTTTTGTTAGATCTATGTTTTTTGCAGGTTTTTCTAACCCTATATTGCTGTTTTGTAAAACAATTTGGAGAAAACCTTGTGCAGCTAGGGTTTTGGACACAAAATCAAGATCTTGGAGAGATTTGATCCTATCTCACAAACGTATTAGAATTTTTGCACAGAATTTTATTGGCAAGTTGAAGACAGTATCAATAGATTTCAATCCAAAATTTAGAATTTTTGGAGCACATTTTCATTTTCTATGAATTTTTTATGATTTTTCATAAACAATTAATTTTGAGAGCAAATCAGTGAATTGTTCGGGTTTTCTTACATTTTTGGAAATATCTCATAATTATACACAACATCTGTTCTTTGTGATTTTAATTTTGATGCAAAAAAATTCTTAAAAAATCAGATCTTTAAAGATCCATTCCCAAAACATGACAAGGAAAAAGCTAAAGCCATAGATGAGCAAACCAACTATACCAAAGAATCCTATAACTATGATTCAATTGTTGATCACATTTCAATGGACAATTATGTCTCTACCATTATCATCAAGGACAAAACGCATGAGAATTCTACCCAAAGACCCAAGGTTGTCCTGAAAGGAATTAGATCTTCTTCCGAACCTACCTCTTAGTGTAATGTTACAACTCATCGAGGAAAATTCACTTTACAAGGTGCTCCAGCTAAAAAGACTACTTCCTTATCAACCAAACTTGAGTATGACCTTGTAGAACAGTTAGGGAAGAAACCCACACCTATCTCCATCCTTGAACTTTTACGCATATCCCCTGCACATAAGGCCATTCTTGACAAAACCTTGAGAGACACTTCCATCCCTATTGATCTAAACATGGACCAGTTTCAATCCTTGGTGGGATACCTTTCTGTTCCACACTCCCTTACATTCACAGAAGCTGATGACGCCTCTGTGAGCCAACCACATAATGCACCTTTACACATTGAAACCTTCCTACATAAACATTGAATAAAGCGAGTCTTGATAGATGGAGGAGCAGGTCTAAACATTTGTACATTGAGCACTATCAAACAATTGGGATATTCTGATAAAGCTGTGAATTCTACAAACAAAATTACCATCAAAGCATATGATGATGAAGAGCATTCATCCAAAGGCATAGTCACTTTACCTCTTAGAGTTGGGCCAATTACAAAAGATGAGGTTTGTCAAGTCCTTGACCTCGATCTCACATACAACATATTGCTAGGACGTCCATGGATTCATGAGATGAGCGCATTACCATCTACATACCATCGATGTATCAAGTTTTCACACAATGGAGTTGAAGTTATCATCAAAGCTGATCCTAACCCATTCATATATTGCAACAATCTATGACCTAGATCAGAAATAACAATCCCAATCAATTTAGAGGCTATTCCTTCATCAACTTATGTGGATCCAGAATCATTAAAGGCTTCTACATCCAAACAAATAGAGCTAAAAGAAAAATTCAAGATTAAAGACATGAGATGTGGTGAGTATATCTGTCATGCTGATCAACTCCCACTATCTCCTAAGACATTCAGTCGACAGGAACAACCTACAAAAAATTTGCAATGCCAAGGAATTGGGTGTGAACCACCTAGTGTTGTGGCTACTATGTCTGAATGCAAATCACCTCTAGTGCTGCAAGCAGCTCTTGATATCAATAGTCCTAAGAGTGGTTCCAACAAAGAATCTATTGAGCATATCACCAACCCTCTTGATAACTCACATAGCTTTACCATATCATCCACTTATTCCATTTCCAGTCCTCTCCCAGACTTGGATCAACAAGAATTACAAAAGCCCTTACTAATTGGGGATGAAAAATTAAGCCTTGAAAAGAAAAAACTAAAAGTGAAAACTAAAGAAAAGTCTTTTAGTTCAAATCAAAATCAAAAGCTATTGGACTCTGAAAAAATCAAGGTCAAGGATAAAAATCCTATGAAAGAAAAAGAACAAGAGTTGATCTCCCCTAATATCAAAATAACTGGGGGCAAAAGTTCTACAATTTTAAGTCAAAAAGCATACTTGTTGATCTGAAGTCTCTATCATGTCATGATACTTTCACTTCTTTTCACAAGCATAAGCCTTCATCACTCATCCACTTGTTCCACACATTCTTTCCCTTCTAGCAATACATCATGGACCTTTAAGGGAGCTTCCTTGAGGGACTTTGTTATCAGGGATGCTGAAACTTCTTTAGGTGATTGTGGTATTGTTGCCTTTAAAAAAGAATCTTGTTATTACAATATTCAACATAATTATTAAATTGATACAAGAAGGATTTCTAAATTGTCACCTCTTGGAGAGGCTTTTTTATGATGAAACCTTGTTCAAGTATGGTGGAGGACTGAAATGAGCTGCTGCACCCATTTATCGTGCATTTGGTTGGACAATATTTCTCATTGCACTGATGTGCTTTATGGTTCGATTCAATCGCCACAACACAGGGATTAATGCAGCTTGGAAGAGAGCATTTTCTGTTGCACATATGTTGAGGGGAATCGCACTTGTGCTGGCCAGGCTGCCCTGGCCACAGAGAACATTTCTCATTACAATTTGAAGATGTCTCATATAAGTAACAGCTCTGGCCACATGTATGATTTTTCCTTTTGCAATTGTGATTTCCTTCATGCCCTGCTAAATCCCCGCATAAGCTTAAGCTGTCTCCTTCTCGAGTACAATAACTGCAGTTTTCTGTACACAAATGACTCCCCATGCAAGAATGACGGTCACCATGCCCTTTCTCCATCACACATCTCCAGAAGCAAACAGAACATTTGCATCCACAAACTGATAGTCCTTGCTTTACTTTGCCAAGAGCTACATTAGCCTCTAGCTGCAACCTTTGCTCCTCGTCATCATCACAGAAATCTGTGGTGTTTGAACTTATAGAAGACTCCCCGACAGCAACAGGAAAATCAGGAACTCCTTCCTGTGTGTTGAAATTATCCAAAACCCTTAATTCTTCATTTGTATCTGTCACAGAAAGGCATCCCATGTGGACCGCAGACGTAAGATTTCTCCTCAGGATATCAACTGTCATAGCCACTCGCTTGCTGTCAATATCAGTCCAGTCCTTGGCTGCAATCTGAGCTATAATAAGCTTCAGATCCCTCATGAAGGTGAATCCACTGTAATAGCAAGAATCGATTCTTTATGTCACCGCTTCTGCTAGCTCACTCAGGCTCTCTCTATAATACTCAGATCTATTATAAGGAGCCATAGCAGCAATCTCGACCTTTCCGTCGTACATTTTAAAAATGAAATTGTTCATTTGTGCTTTCCTACACAATGATCCTGATAGTTGCATTTATAATTATCTGAAATTTAACTTTCATTAAATCAAAATAAAGAACTATTAGATCTTCATACAACTTCGCTTCCACCGACTTTCTCAACAACAACTCAAACCAATCACACCTCCTTCCTACCACTCCCGACAGGAACTTCGCTGCTTGCAGCTCTCGCTAAAAAAGGGTTTGGGTGGTACATCATGGCGCTTGCTATGAGGCCCTTTAAACAGCACCCCATAGCTCCCTACTTCATAGGTTGCACGATGCTGCAGGAGGAGGCTAGGAAGTAGGGGGCCATGGGGTGCTGTTTAAAGGACCCCATAGCCAGCGCCTAAAAACAGATGAGACGATATGTACGTACGGCTCATTAGGCACATTACCAAGTAAACACTATCATTAAAGTCTAGTTAAACTCCGTCAGTAGTTCGATCGTGCACACAGATCAACTTGATTGTTTTCCTGTGCATTAATGACCTTATTTCAGAGTTCACATGCCAAGCGATGCAACTAGCAACTGATGAAAATGATCCTGAGATCAACTTAGAGGTGTACTGTAAAAACACAGTTGTAAAGCATCTGCATTTTGCAGGGATTTCTCACATGCGCAAAGTTGATAATTATAGCGCTTTCATCATTAAAGAGCCAAGTTCCACTAATTGACAAAATTGTCATGTGAGCTCTGAAACGAAGCCAAGTCCTGTAGAGAAAAACTGGTGAGTTGATATGTACGTACCGCTCAAATATGGAGTTTTGTTAGCGTGGCAAGGACATTTGGTTGCAGCAGAGCAATAGCACAAATGTTGTTCAGTTCAGTGTTTAAATGGTGATTTGCATTTTAGATAGTTCATTTATTATGCGGATGATAATGTTGAAGTAGTTATATTAAAGAATTGATCAGTATTTGTATAAAAGATTAATAATAGTTGTATGATAGACCTAAAACGGAAAAGTAATGAGCAATGTATTTGTGCATAGATGATCATCTATTAGTTCTTCCGCACAATTTCAATAATATTTGAAGGTCTCTTAAACATTAGGTTATATATTTTATTGGAAATGTTTATTAAAATATTAATATTTCATATTTTAATAAATTTGGTTCACATTTTATTATCAAATAATTGTAGAATTAAATAATATGGAGCCCTTTAACTTGCACATTCTAATCTTAAACCTAATAATCACCATTAAAGATTCCTACCTCATTCTTATACTCTTGCCTCTTGTCACTAATTACAAATCTCAATCTTCTAGCTACATTTACAATGACTAGGCTTAACTATATTAATTTGCAAGCGAGGATACAAACATACATCTTTGTCCATCTAGAATAAGTTGAAGAGTTATTGGAAGAGGAGACCATGATATAAGCATGATCACTCTAGGCTATGGAAGTGGGAATGACTAGGCTTAACTATATTAATTTGCAGCGAGGATACAAACATACATCTTTGTCCATCTAGAATAAGTTGAAGAGTTATTGGAAGAGGAGACCATGATATAAGCATGATCACTCTAGGCTATGGAAGTGGGAAATTTCAACCACACCAGCTACTTGAGCGATTCATAAATTATGATTATGTGTGCCTATAGCCACTCCCAACCTCACTTCTTTCCTTGATTTGATCCTACCAAAACCAACATCCTACTATTTCTCATTCAATTCCACAATGAAATATCAATTGTAAATACTACAATCATTATGTATAAATGATGTCATGTATCCATTTTCTAGTAAATTGTTTATAAATTGTGTTTTATTTACATACATGAATTTAATGCTCCCTTACCTTCTATAGATCCTTTTGATATTGCAATTGAACTTAACCTAAATGTTTTATCATATCAATTGAGCACACATTTACATGATTGGTTTTATGTGGTAGTATTTTAAGTCATTTAATTGCATTCATTTTACATCTCTAATCCCTCAAACAATATTTCTTATTTAAGAATGTTAAAGGAGGATCAACATAAAAAAATTGGATTTTGTGCACAAAAAACGAAAGATGAAATCATATTTGAGGGTCCTTGCTTACTATATTTGATCCTTGTATGGTTTTGAGAGGTTGAACTAGAAAAACTTATCTCCTTGTGACATAATGAGAACTCTTCAAAAAAAAAAAAATGGCTAGTCTGTAGATATTCAAAGTAGTGAAAGCCAAGTTCCACATGGAAACAAGAAACAAAGTAGAACAAGTTACTACATATTGTTAAATATGTATTTATATGATGAGTTTATGGTCTTAGATCTAAGTTGGAGGTCTACACTTAGTAGGAGGAGAGAGAGAGAGAGAGAGAGAGAGAGAGAGAGAGAGAGAGAGAGAGAGAGAGAGAGAGAGAGAGAGAGAGAATGTTTAATTAAAAGGTAGTTTCTTTTATCCTATAAATTTCAATTTAGATTTTGTAGTTTGAAATTTAATTTATTATATAAATAAAATTCAAAATACAATTATTAGTATTTTAATTATTATTTGTCTTAGACATTTTTAATTACATGTCTTAGATAGGTTGTTACATGCACGAAACCAGATCAAAGCCTTAGACGAGATGCTTAAGTCTTGAAGCCAAACAATATATATAAATAGATGTCGACTCATCCTATTTTTCAACTTCTTTAAGGTGGGTTGAATAGAATGATAAAACTTTCTAGACCTTTCAACCTTCCTTTTGATGCATTTTTTGATGAGTGGAACTAACATAATAGAACTTTCTAGACTATTCTGACTCTTCCTTCCTACATGGATCACACAACATAATACAACTTATTGTCCTATGAGAATTCATTTTTCTGTGGATCGCCTAGCATGATATAGCTTGCTAGCTCGTAGAATCCATGTTACCTTGTTTCTCTCTCTCATAGATCACCCAACATAACACAACTTGCTAGTCTATGGCATCCACGTTTTCTCATTTCTTCTCCCCATGAACTCATAGCTTTGCTAGTTGTTGGATCACAAGTTCATTATTTGATGCATGCTCTTTCTCTTTCTAGGTGACTACTTGTGTTCTTGTAATAACATTCCGAGAATCAAATTAGTGGCTAAGACATTTTTATTTTTATTATTGAGGTCTCTTCAACTGGTTGACTTAGAGATTTTTGTTTTAGTACTAATCCCTTTGTTTTGTGTCTTTTGTCTTTGATTTCCTTTTTTTGACTTTTTTTATTTTGTCTTGTTTTGTGTTCCCTTGCATGTGTTTGGATGAGTAAAGATCTTAAGATTGGGGGCTTGGTTCCTCAAAATTAGTGATGGCTTATCTCTTTGTGATCTTGCTCCTATTTTCTCCTCTCTTTTTTCCTCATCTTTCTACTTTATCGTGAGTATTTGCATAAAATCGTACTCTTGTTAAAGTGGGGGATAAACATAACATCGTAAATTGTAATCGATATAATTCACACCTCCTTCTTGTGGCCCTACTTTAGTTCATCCAATCCTAGTTCTTCCCTACACCTATTTTGGCTCATTTTACTTGAAATTTTATGTCACCTAATTGCATGACCTAGTGGACCCCATCCTAGAATGTTGCTCTCCAAGATACAACCTTGTTTTTCCTATTTTGGGAGGAGAAGGGCGCTTGGGGGACCCCTATCTAGACCAGGATGTCTTGGGTGCCATGGTCCCCCTTAAACAAGTCCTAAATTAAATAGGACTGGGCACTATGCCTCCTCAATTTATTTTTCTCCACATACCTCAATGTAACCATTGGAGGTAAGCCTTACTGGTAATTTACCAATGAAACTATATATAAAGGCATCCTATCAATTAAATTTGATTATCATTTTCATACCCCATCATTTGTGCATACACCAATCATTTGTTATCAAGCATTCTTAAGCACTCAAGGTAGGATTTCATCCCACCATATTCTTAAAACATCATGGAGAAAATTGTATCATTCCTCATGCAAGCATGTATGTTCTATTAGGTCATGTTCATGTTATGTCAAGTCATGTTATTGCATTGACATATGTGATCACATTCAAAGAGGATTGCACAATCAACTTCAATAAGTCATTACTGATTTGAGGTATTATGATATAGAATTTACTTTAGTATTTCAGTTACAAGTTGAATTTAATTCAAGGCTTTATCTCTTGAACTGGGGTTTAACCTTTAAGGCAAATCCCCATCAACAACCCTATTTCTTTCTTTTTGTGTGAAGGGAATTATCTCAAGAGTTGTGATTGGGAAATCTGGTACTAGTGTCAATGACAACGATCAGACTCAACTTTTGAAGGTGCAAAAAGTAGAGGACTAGGGTGATCAAATCCCCTCGATCTCATGAATTTTTGACAACCTTTCAATGATGGATTATGTATGTCATCCTAATTTGGAAAACATCCAGTCTATTTGCCCCTGATACTTGGAGGACTAGGGCAATCTGCTCCCTTAGTCTTGACAATTATGCCTAAATATTTCTTTGTAGGTTCTGATCCATTTTCCCACCTCAGATCTAAGTTTACATCTCTGCATGATATCTAGAACATTATGTTACTATTATTCAATATCCATTTCTCATTATTTTTCCTAGATCTAGCATTACAACTTAACCCTAATTGCTATTCAAATTTAACTCTAACAAGGTAAGGATTAACTTGATCCGAGTTTAGTTATTTCAGGATTGAATAAATTAAATTCCTTCCCTTGATGTGAGGTTGGTCCCAAGTGAAATTAGTGGCTTTATTATCAATCCAGGTGGTGAAACCCTAATTTATCAATACCTTACAATTTGTATAATTTAATTATATAGTTTTGAAGTAAGATTTTTTTCAATGGTGACTTGCAATGGAAAAGATTATTTCTAAACCCAAAATGTGTTCCTAATTATATCAATAAAAATAGAACATTTTTCTAGTTGGGTATTCCCCCCAAAAAAATTCAGAAGGCTTCATTTCATTCTTTTTAGCATCCATTCTATTCTCTAAGAAACATTAACAACAAATTGCCAAAATGGTATCAAATTTATTTTGTATCAAATAATTTTTGTTGTTGTTGTTGTTTAAAAACTTATGTGAGGGTTTCGGATTTGTACTATTTAATGACCTATTTTTTGTTGTTGAAATGGAAGTATGACAAATCTCCCAATATATGTCAGGAGAAGGGAGTAGTCTTGGATGGTTTGAAGTCATCAACCCAAGTACAAGATTACTTCATTATAGTATACAAGTGCTGAAATATTTTCCCTTTAAAATTACGCTAGATGTAGGTAAATTTGAAAGGGAAGTAGGACAAATCTCTCGGAAAAATCACATGACATAAGAAGGGAGTAGGCTTGGATGGTTTGAAGTCATCAAACTAAGCACAAAATTTCTTCGCTATAGTATACAACAAAAAAAAGTTCTTGAGAGTTTCAAGTTCTCCACAAAAATGGACCCTAGGGGTTAATAATTCATAGATGAAAGATGTGAGAGATAAATGGAAGACCTTGATAAATAAATTACTAAGCAAAAATATCAATCTTGGACTCAAGAATAGTTGATCAAACAACCTCAAATAATGTACTAGGAAACATAATCAATCTTGAACTCAAGAATAGCTAAAGAAATCTACTTTAAAATCCACACTGCAAGTGTACATAGAGAATTAGAGGCACCAATAAAAATTTAATTAGGCTACCATGAGAAGATGGGCCATAAGAAAAAAAGAAAAAATTTTAGGGCAGGGAATTATAAAATTTTGGTGTTGGAAATGGTATACTATTGAAATATTAGAAGTTTTGTTTGGTTATAATTACTCCTATAAAAATAGATTTAGATGTGCTATTGGGAGCATATAATGGCTCGAATTAAAAAAAATTAAATTTATCAGATCTTAAAATCTAATTTTTAATATTTTTATATACATGTATATGTACAAAAGGAAAATAAACCTTTTCAAATTTTGATCTAGGCTATTCAAATCTAATGGTACAAATTAATCTAGATTAGTAAACAATAGTTGTGTTCTAGTGTCAATTTAGAATAGAAAAATAAGCATCAAAAGAAACATGATGGATAATGATACTTAGTTTTATAATTAATGTGATGGAATAAATTTAATTTAAAACTAGCTTTGATGATTTTATATAAAAAATTAAATACTTTCTTTGTGTCTTGTATCTATTATTGTGGGTTTAGACACAAATTTTCTTAGTAAAATTTATTACCCAATGCTATTACAATGAACCTCTTAAAATATATTAGCAAATCACAAAGTACAGAAATAATTGCACAAAATTGAGACAAAACATATATTAATATATTGAATTAAGAAAATTTTCAATGTAGAACATCATTGGTCTCTTTGAGGGGGCAATATCATGAGTTCATGCTTGCAACAATAAAATTCATAAATGACTATAGTAGTATACATACGCTCTACATGTACTAATTTTACCTAATACGTGGTTATTATTTTCAAACATGTGAGATTAACTAACATAGGAAAAGAGATGATTTACAAAGCGTATATATCCAATTCTTTCCTTATGTATACCTCAATGCAAAAGTAATTATTTAATAAAATAGTTAGGACTATGGTTCCTTATATGCCCTCACTCTTAAACGAGGATTTATTATCAAATCTTGAGATGAGAATTTTTTTGTTGCCTTTCGAAGAGTGATTAGACCACATTACATATTTGTGTTGCATAGCATGCTACTAGAAGAGAACTTAAATTATAATGTAGATTTGTATTTGGTATGAATGACAATCAAGTATACATTCTGGTGCCAAGAGCATAAATCCCTTCATATCAAACATAGGTAATGTACCAACTAAGCGTGAATACACTAGAAAATATTCATCTTAAAAACAAAAATGGATTACTCCCTTCATATCAAACATAGGTAATGTACCAACTAAGCGTGAATACACTAGAAAATATTCATCTTAAAAAAAAAAATGGATTACTAGGTGGAACTTGGAGGAAAGAGAAAGCTCCAATTTGTATGCCATAGATTTAATATTTTTGTAAAAAAATGTAGGTCCCATGAATCATTTGTGCTCGTTTTTATTTAATCTTCAACTTTAGGGAAGATTATTTATATACAGTTAGATGCAAAAAGGACCATTTCATCAATGTCAAAATTTTATTTGGAGTAATCTTGATTGTTTTTTACTTCATATGTAAATATATGTGATCTAAAAATAATCCTTAAGGGTTTATATAATTGTGTCATGTGTGTGAAGGGTGGAATCCATGACTTGTACTTCGGAACTACTTGGTATATATATTTGGATAGATAGGGGATATTGTCCATTCATAGCTTGGTTATGGTGTTGAAAATTATATTATAAAACCATTCTACACGTGGTAACTGTTTTGTCTAACATTGTTTATTATACACAAAGAAATCAAAATGGGTCTTCAAGAACTTATCAATAAATTTTGATTGGTCATCTAATTATGAATGATGTGCACACCACATCTTGAGATATGTACTATTGTTATAGATGTGTTGGACACATTGACTAATGAGAGTTTAATAATATAAAATATAAAATTAATAATTAATTGTGGTGCATCTTGGAATATTCGACATCATAATGGGTTAAATATTAATTCTAGCAAGACCCATCAATGCAGTGGCATCCACAAATTGGAGATAAGCATATGGATGAAGGCGATCACCCCAATTCCAACCCTAAATTAAACCTTGCCGAACACAAGACTTGATAAATTTACCGAGACCCTCTACCATGAGAGTGAATAAGAATTGGGAAAGAGGTTCCCCTTGTCGAAGACCTCTGCATGCACCAAATAAATCCATGGGCTCACTGTTAATAAGGGCTGCAAATGAAGCCATTCAATTTTGAAGCCAAAGGCAATAAGCACTTTATAAAGGAATTTTCATTTGACTCTAACATAAGCTTTGGCTATATCCAATTTAATAAACATAGCCTTCTCCTTAGATATCTCCATAGAATGAATGGCTTCTGATGCTATAAAAATCTCATCCAAAATTTGCCTTCCAACCCCAAAACCATGTTGCTCTTCTGAAATAAGTTTATTGAGCCATGACTTGAGCCTTTCAACAATCAGTTTAGTGATTGTTTTATGAACCACGTTACAAAAGGCTATAGGATCGAAAGAACTCAGAGAATTTTCTCCCTCCTTCTAAGGTATGAGAGCAAGGAAAGTAGCGTTCATATCCCTGAGCTTCTGTTTATTTATATAAGACTCCCACACCACCTTCAAAATATCCAACTTAATTATTGGAAGGAAGTGAAGTAGTGAAACAACTTCTTACACTAACCTTGAGAGGAGTATAATGCAAAAAATTTTACAGATCCTTATAGCAGTTACAGAAACTTAACACAAATAAACAAAATATCATGCATACCACAACTCACCAACACAATCATTTACATGGGAAAACCCGTTCAGGAGAAAAACCCCACACTCCAAAAGTAGCTCAATAAATTATTCAACAATCAATAACAGATTACAATATACTTGCAGAGAAATCTCTTCAGAAGAGAACTACTAATCAAAGACTCAGAGGTAACACAATAGCCGTAAGACTCTTACACACAACCTCTATCTCACACACCTCATATATAGGAGATACAATATAAGAAAGCATCAAACGGAATTACAAAACCATGGGCTAAAACCACCCAATAAACTAGAGCAGAGGTTATCCCCATTATAGATGTGTTATGATGTGTCAAAACACACATCAACATGTGTTCCTCCATTATACATCTCATTTATGTGTCCAATGCATTTTATATTTTCTATTTCAGGAGTCCAAACTTCCGAAGGCCATAACTTGTGAACCGTGTGTCTGATTGACGAACTGTTTGAAGCATCAGAAAGCTAGAGAAATGCTCTATCACACCCCTCCAAAATGGAAACTTTAATATTTTCAAAACTAGCTATGATCTTACAACAAATTTTTACCGACGTGCTTATCTAGCGAACTAGAAGCTTTAGGGATAATTTCGCACCATTTCATGCTTAAACAAAAACTTACTATAAATAGTAACACATGTAAATTGAAGGTTGAGACACCATGTCCCAACATTCTCTCACTTGTCGAAGAACTTTCAAGAGCAAAGGGAGTATCAACACAATAATTTAACTACTAGGGGCCATGAGGCCCATAGACTCACAACACCATTTAAACCTCTTTATGCTCACAGTGTTAGTTAAAGAATCTAGAATATTCATCAAAGTCTCTACCTTAACCAACTTCACCTTACCATCTTCAACCATATCTCTGACAAAATGATACTAAACATCAATGTGCTTAGTCTGGGCATGAAATGCTGGGTTCTTAGTTAAATGCAGATCACACTCTGACTGTCACAGTAAAGTGTCACTATTTCTTGTTTTATTTGAATATTTTAACAAAGTCTCTTAACCCAAATGGATTCTTTACAAGCATGAGTAGCTACCATATACTCTTCTCTTGTAGTGGACAAAGAAACCACAACTTGCCGCTTACTCATCCTATTAATTGCACCGCCAAATAAAGTAAATACATAAGCAATGGTGGATCTTCTGCTATCAATATAACCTGCCCAATCTAAATCCACATATCCATGAATATCAAGGTAAATCACATCTCCAACCAAATTACCATGATAACAAAGAGAATACTTAGAGGTACCCTTCAAATATGTAAAGACTCTTTTGACTGCATCCCAATGAACTCTATCAGGATTAGAAATATGTTTGGAAAGAACTCCCACTTCTTGGGTAATGTTTGGTCTAGTACAAACCGTTGCATATATCAAACTTGCAATTGCACTCTGGTAAGGCACTCTACTCATTTCTTTCATCTCTGATGGAGATGTAGGACAATCTAAAATAGATAATTTCATTCAAACTGTGAAGGGAACACATAATGGTCTACAATCCTGCATGTTGAACCTCTGTAAAACTGAATTCACATACTTACTCTGCCCTAGCCATAGCTTTATGTTCACTCTATCTCTTCTAATTTACATCCCAACAATGTTTTTCGCTGCACCAAGATTATACATTTAAAATTTAGCAGCAAGCTGAGAATTCAATTCTGAAATCATACATTTTCCTTTACCAATGAATAACATATCATCAACATATAATGCAATGTACAAGAAATGATCACCATTAGATTTATAAAAGACATAGTGATCTGATTTAGAATGCTCAGATCTTAAAATCAACACATTTGTATTAAATTTTTGGTGCCACATCCCAGGACTCTGTTTGAGGCCATACAATGATTTCTTCAATTTATAGACCAAATTACTTTTACCTTTCACCACATAGTGCTCTAGTTGTGTCATATAAATACCTTCCTCTAAATCACCATGAAGGAAAGTAATTTTCACATCCATTTGCTCGACCTCTAAATTACAAGAAGTAGTAATAGAAAGCAAAAATCTAATGGATGTCATTTTTACAACAGGAGAAAATATCTCACCATAATCAATACCCTCAACCTAAGAGTAATCTTTTGTAACCAACCTTACTTTATACTTCTCAATGCTTCCATCTGAACCAATATTTTTCTTGAACACGCATTTGCAACCAACAGGCTTTCGTCCTTTAGACAATGGTACAAGATCCCATTCATCATTTTTTTTCAAAGCTTTCATTTCTTCTTCCATAGCATTCTTCCAAGATTCTGCATCATTCCTACCTAATGCCTCTTCTAAAGAAATAGGTTCATCCACATTAGTATTCAAAACAAAAATACATCTCCAATCATTAGGTGAATACCTTTTAGTTGGTTGTCTATGTCATGTACACCTTTGAACAAGCCAAGTTGGAGGTTCTTCCTCATCTTCTAAAGATTCAGATCTAGATGAGCTCTCCTCAACTTCTTTCCTATCAAGTTGACTCAATTCAACTCTTTTAGGCATAGAAGGGAATTGAATCATATCTTCCTGTTTAGTCTATTATGGTTGCAATGTAGCAAAAGGAGACTTAATTTCTCTAAAAATAACACTTTTACTATTAATTACCTTTTATGCAACAAGGTCGCAAAGGTTGTATCCTTTTACACCATAACTATAACTGATGAAGATACATTTCACAACCTTCTCCTCCAACTTCGTACACTTCTCTTTTGGCACATGAGCATATGCCTCGCAACTAAAACCTCTAAGATGTCTCAAAGAAGGCTTGTGACCTGACCATGCTTCCATAGGCATTTTATCAACAAGAGTTGATGTAGTAGACCGTTAATCAAGTAGCAAGCAATGACAATTGCTTCAGCCCAAATTTTTAATTTTAGGCCAGCACAACTCAGCATACTCCTAGCCCTCTCCATCAATATCTTGTTCATTTTTTCTGCAACTCCATTCTGTTGTAGAGAATACAGATTTATAATTTTTATGGAATCTATCAAAATCATTAGAGAAAATTAACCACCATTATCAATCTTCAAACATTTAATTTTTTTTTCTAGTTTACAATTCGACCATTTCTTTAAATTATTTAAAACGATTGAAAACTTTAGATTTACTCTTTAGTAAGTATACCCCTGTCCTACTAAAATCATCAAAAAAATAAACATAAGCAAAGAACAAAGCAAGATGCCACATTTCTCCTCTTTGTCC